>NC_092720.1:41134509-41219509 GCF_047496885.1 Scyliorhinus torazame
AGCGAGGTTTAAGTGGCAGAGTGTGAGTGTGTGGGGTGTGTGTGTGTGTGTGTGGGGGGGGGGGGGGGGGGGGGTGGTGATGATGATGATGATTCCAAAGCTTAAATCCTAGCCAATTGAAGGCATGGTGAACTATGGATATCTCCAAAGGTTGTGGGGCCGGAGGAGGTTTCCGAAATAAGCGGGGGCAAAGCCTCAGAGGGAATTGCAAACATGGATGAACATTTTAAGATTGAGGCATTGCAGGACCGGGAACTAATTGAGGTAAGCCAGTCCAGGGTAATGGGCAGATGGGATTTGGTGCGGTTTAGGATACAGACAGCAGCTACTTGGAAAAGCGTAAGTTTACAGATCCTGCAAGTTTGGAGGCTGTTCAGGATAGCATTTGAATAGTTGAGTCTGGAGGTACCAAAAGGTGTGGATGAAGATTTTAGCGGCAGATGAGCTGAGGCAGGTGCCAAGACAGGAGATGCAATGGAGGTGGAAGTGGGCGATCTTAGCAATGGAGAGGGATATGTGGCTCACTTTCAAATAACACAACTAGTTTCCGGCACAAAACTTGAGAAGTATTTCTTTTAACCAGTTGTCTAATTTTCGTTGAACTGTGGATCGAAAGTTTTTCAACATCAGTTAAGACGAAGGACATGGTGACTTAAGGAAACAACATTATAAATAGCTACCGAGGATAGTTACTCCCTTTCTCAGCCACCCACATAACTTTCACTGCTTTCAGCAAACCCCGTTAATCTTTCACCTCAAACCAGCAAGGAATATAATTACACAATTGCACATTTCACGATCTGTATTTTGATTGGCATTGAATCAGTTTTCCAAAACACACTCCAGTCACAATCTGAGCCCACTAACGATGAAAGCAGATGACATGTCCCTGAGACACTGGATGTGTGAGAGTGCAAGATTGTCAAAACTGGCCCATTCTACAGCACTGTGTCTGTCAGGGGGTTGTTAGGTCTACAGATCGCTAGGATTAAGAGTCCATTGTTCAACTGTTTTGACAGCACTTGTTGTCATAAAGAATCTTTACACTTTAAGAATTAAATCTCAGCTCTTTGTGACAAGCTGGGAAGGATTAATCACAACAATTAAGCCCATGCATCAACATTTAGCACTTTCTATCGACCAGCTCTGAGGGGAAAGGCCCAGTTAAAGACTTCATTATGATCTGAGCTCTTTAAACCTAACCGCTCCCCAATGCATATGGAGCCAAATTAAAATGATGGAAGCAAAGAAAGCATCAACCACTCGTCTACACAAGCTGTCTATGATGCCAGCAAGGCCTCACGGGTATTGTTTCACACTAATTATTCTTCCATTAGGATGTTATTGTAACGGGGAGGAGTGATCACTAGCTAACCTGAAAGCTAAAGCTTTCTATTAAACCTGGTTGTACTAGAAAGGCTGAACATGATAATTTCAGTAGAAAAGGCCAACTTATTAAGTTTGATTCTACTGAGAATACAATGATTAAAAAGTACATTTCATCAGCAAGCTGTAAATCGCTTTAATGTTTATTTACAATGGCAGTTTTTAAAAAATCATTTTCTCCTATTTCCTCTTGCCTGGCTTGCTCCATGGACTGCCTCATCTAAGAACATAGGCAGATGTTGTCATCATAGGTCCCCAGTTACATTTCTATATAGTGAATAGTGCAGTATGACCACTCCTCTCTCTGAAAACCTGCATACCTTGTTTAACTAAACTGAGTTCCCTGCGAGGAGAAATGCTGGCAAATTTGATTATACACCTGCCCAGAATGGAGGTGATTACAATAGTCAGTATTATACCAGCTTCAACCCATCAAGACATACTTGACTGCTACCTTGTTGCTCACTCTTATAACTGAACCAACCATTAGCCACCAGATGGATATGAATGGGGTATTTATGACTGATTGAGTGCTCAATCGTTCCAATCTACCAGTCAATCTCCCATGTCTGATGGTTTGCTGTACCGCATGGCCTTTTCTGAAGGCAATGAGTCTTGCTGGGATATAATTCAAAGAGTATTAAACTCCCTAGTACCTTGCCCAAATGGCCATTCCTGCATGTCGTGAGTTTGTGAGGCATTATCCCCAAATCCTAGCTCATTTTCTTCTTTCTCTAGGGAGGCTGACATGAATTATTGCTCTTTGCCATCGCTATATAGGCCAGGAAACAAACCTTTGACCTTCAGTTCTATTTTGTTTCCAGGCGGCTCGGTGGCACAATGGTTAGTACTGCTGCCTCACAGCACCAGGACCCGAGTTCAATTCCCGCCTTGGGTGACTGTGTGGAGTTTTGCACTTTCTCCCCTTGTCTGTGTGAGTTTCTTCCAGCTGCTCCGGTTTCCCCCCACAGTTCAAAGATGTGCAGGTTAGATGGATTGGCAACGCTAAATTGCCCTTAGTGTCCAAAGATTCTATGATTTGTCTTTTTCTTTTAACCATCTGTTCCATCAGGGGAATGTGGAGCCTTGCTCTTTTCAATGGAAGCATCTCAGAATTAACTTAGCACTTTCTACAGGGTATATAGCACAAGTACAGTAAATAAATGAGTAAAGTAGTAAACTAATAAGATTGTGAGCAAGAAGTACCTTGCACAAAAGTAATGTATTGACACTCTGATTCATCTCAGAATAGACAGATAAAAATAAACTCAGTGAGCGTAATTACTTTCATTTTGCAGTCACGGACATGAGATTGTCTGATGTAACAAATTATCTGACAAAAGCATTTCCTCTTCTGAGGAAGTTTGATTTTAATTGTAACAGATAGACTGTACTGGTAAGGTGGCTTGGATTGCATGAGATGGATGTCCAGCAAACCACAGATACAGTTCTATTATGGTTGGATTTTTGTAGAGTCAGGAAGACTTCACAGACCTTTTAAAAATAGCAGCTGAGATCTGGATACAGATGCCCTGCCCCCATTTTTGATATCCAATTCTTACAGCAGTGGGAAGTGGGTGAGGTGGGGGGCTGATGGTGACTCACACAGAAATCCATTTGACCTTGGTGCTGAGTTGAAGCAGACCTCACTTTGTGGGTTAAGGCCCTCCTAACAACCAATGTGGGAGTCATGAATTAATGGAGTAGTTGCAAACACACTTGAAGGGGGGATATGGTCTGTTTAAGTATCATGATCTGAGGTTTTTGTGTGAAATTCTCTGTTGTCAATACCGAAGCTGTCAAAATTGAAGAAAGGTTTTCTGTTGGACAGTTTTGATTGATAGATCAGCTGTAGGTTAGTTAAATATCATCCAGTCACACACTTTTTCAATAATGTTCTTTTGTTGACATTTCCCCATGGGTTATTATTGTACCTTAATGAATGCTTGGCTGAGTTTCAAAAATGACAATTATCTCAGCCGAGAGTTCTGAGATCACAATTTGAAAATTTAAAGAAACTACTGAAAGATCAGTGGTCTTTGATATGGGGTCTGAATAGAAGTTTGTTTGTTTTTATAAAAGATTAACCACTTGAGGAGATTTAAAAGCTGTGAATGGATTTCTTGAATGGGAATTTTTTCACAATAGAATGTGTGTGAGAGTTGTATTAAATTGTTAAATTGTTGTATTTTTCATTCTTTTCATGGCTCCTGATGTCTACCCATTGGATCAGTGGCTCTGGATGTGGCCTGGGGGGTGTATGATGGGGATGGGGCGGGTGCGTGAGTTTTTATGGGTTAGCACGGAGGTGGCATGGGGATATGAGTAGCCATGGGAGATGGGTTGTGAGGGGATTTGAGAGGTGAAGGCGAGAGGGTCTAATAGTGTGTAAAATGACTGGGCCTTCTAAGCAGCCCACCTCAGCAATTTCCCACCCCTGTTGCTGCATCGGACCTGCTTCTGGGCTAACAACCAAAGAGCAATCTTTTCTCATGCGATTGTTCCTTTTGAAATTTGGTATTCCTGCATCTGTCCAAGTTGGAAATCTTCAACAGCTTGTTCCTTTAATAGAAATTCAAATTTAACATTACCGAAAGTCCAGTACAGATCATAAAAGCAAATTATTGCGGATGCTGGTATCTGAAACAAAAACAGAAAATACTGGACAATCTCAGCAGGTCTGACAGCATCTGGAGAGAGAGAAGGGAGCTAACATTTCGAGTCTGGATGTCTCCTCAGGATGTCTCTCTCTACTGACCTGTGAGATTGTGCAGTATTTTCTGTTTCTGTCCCAATACAGATCAACTTATTTCATTCCAGTGTATTAGGTGCCTCAGTGCATTTGCCATTACATTCAAAGTATATTTCCATTTAATGGCAAACATTCTTGTTTGCATATGATCCAAGAGGCTTTACATGGGTTCCAGCCCCAGGTGTACAATGGTAGGAGAGCCTTCCTTTCCTCATTGAGTCTTTGCAGTGTCTGTCCCTTAGTAATTGGTCCTGGTTTTAACTGTCAGTCTAGGCTAAAAAATCTTTAGCAGATTAGCTGATACTGGATATTCACCAACCTCCCAGAAAAATCAACCATATTATTGTTGCATTTTTGTTTGCATTCTTCCAAGTATATTCATAAATACTTGTGCCTTGTTCTATGAAGTCACTGAGTAAATAGAGTTGGAGCTCAGACAGATTGAAAATGGTAGGATAACTTGTCATGTACTGTCTAACCTCAGGACTTCCCCTCCAGGGAGGAAAGCCAAATAACTCATTGCTGCCTGGGCTGGAAATACATTGAAGATATGTTCCTCCTTGGTAAAGGACTCTATACAGGATATCAGAAGAATAATTCATTCTTCAAAACATCTCCCTTTGCTATCTTGTTCACGTAGAATGTTGCTGAAAAGCGGGATGATATTTATAGCTTCATAATGAGGGTAGAAAAATCCTGATGTTATGATGGGCAATTATCATAGCATTGTCCTTGAGCACTGACAAAGGTAGCTACCATTTACTTAATTAACTCACTGGTTTCAAAGCAAACTGCATTTGTTCAAAAACCATGGCATTGGTAGTTTACTGACAAACAAGATCCTCATTTTGACCTGATTGGTATTGGGTCGTGAAGATTGCAGTCGAGGAAATTCGTCTCCACCTCCCAGGGGACATCATTGTTTCTCCTTCTTTACCCTGCACTGTGGAATGATGAACTCTCCAAAGCCAGCATACACAAAGCCAGCATACTGACTATGAAAGTTTCCGTAGCTTATTTGCTTTACAAATACTAACTTTGCTCATGGAGTCAAATCTTTGAACATACTTGTACAGAACCACGACAGGGCGCGTACAGTTAGACTGCGGTCACCCTTCCCACAGTGCTCTGCAAGAAAGAGAGCCAGTGATGACTTCTATATTCACTTACCTGCCACAATGAGAAAACATGTTCAAAGCTTCGTCTCCACAACACAGCCGCGCACGGGTCATCACTCTTGGCAAAGGATTATGTTTGTGAGTAAACTATTGACATTCATCATTATTTAAACAGGTTTGTGCTCCCCTTTTAACTTTAATTAACCCTTTGATGCGGTATCATCTCATCTACAAGCAATACTAGATTATAATCTTTCATTTTCTACAGTCTATGTTGTAAAGCCTTAAATTATGTTAGTTTATGTTTTAGAGAGGGAGGACCGCATCCAGTGAAATTGTGTCTGACTTATACTTTCCCTTATCTCATTGTGACACTGAGATTTGAATGGCCTCCATTTCAGTTATCGTTGGTCAGGCAGGGTGAGATGACAAAATCAGGTTCTCCAGGTAAAAACCAGACTAATTTGCTTGATGTTGAGAAATAGGCTATTACACCTCTTTGAGCCACGGAGATTTCAGGTCACAAAATCCCTCGAGTGCAGACCACCTACCTTCACTTCTTTGGACTGTGGGAGGAAACTGGAAGGCCCAGATTAAACCCATTCAGACGCAGGGAGAATGCGCAAACTCCACATAGACAGTTACCCGAGGCCAGAATTGAACCCGGGTCCCTCATACTGTGAGACAGCAATGCTAACCACTGTGCCGCTGTGCTGCCCCCCCCCCCCCACCCCCCACCCCCACCCCCACCAATCATGTATTATAGCATCACATTTGGATTTTATCTTATGGAATAAAAGACCTTTACTGTTTACAGGCTGGATAAAGGCATTGGGAGAATGTGAATAAAACATTGAAAAATTATATTGATAAGGAATATTTCTTTAAAGTAAGTCAAGAAAACATTACCAGAAAATATGAACGTTAGTTCATATTTACTCAAAAAGTGATGAATATTTTGAATAATTGCTCAGATGGGGTAGTAGAGGGATTCGGGCAAATTAGGATACAGATATTTTCTAAGTTTGATGGAGATCCTCAACAGTAAACGTTCCTCTTCAATTGAGACTCCCTAATGAACATGTTAAAGTTGAGTTTGGAGAAAAATAAAGCTTTTGCTCCTGTCTTTTAACCCTGATAGCAACACATCATTATATTATTAGCACCTGCACGTGAATGGTCAGAAAAGTTTTTAAAAACAAAATGTAAATCTTTTTATTTCAAGCTCTAGTTATGACCAGTAGGATTTATTTGACCCAGTCCTGACCTTGCCTACAAACTATGCTGGAAGCTATTGGGCGACACGGTGATGAATTTGTTGAACATTCTCCCCTTCATTCCTATTGCTTCATTTAAATCAGTGGGAAATCTGTATTGAAATTTGCTTTAAAAGTTACGCTGTCTCCATAATGCAATTGCTTAATTCAAATTCGAGTCATCTGAACTACATTGGAGGATTAAAGAATGACAGAAGTATCCGAGATCGGCTGTAGTGAGATACAGGAAGGGAGCCTGCGTCACGAAGATAAGTAAGGAAAAGTGACTCAGTTGCGGGTTTTGCAGATTTGTTTGGTTGATCCGGTCATTTTGACCTGAATGGGCCTCAATCCATTGAACATCAATGACTTGAAGCATTAAAATGACTGAGCCAAAGACGGTAGCCCAGGTGAAATCTAGGCACATCTCCAGGTCTGTCCTTTGGCGGGGTACCTGTCTTATCCACGCAGATTCTGAACCTAATAAAATAAAGCTCAGTTATGGCCCAGCCCAATTAACCAACACAATTGAGACCTCTCCTTACTGCTCGTGCCTGGTTATTGCAGTCACTTAGGAACTAAATCATTACATTTTAGCGCTATGTTTGTTCTATGCCTACTGTCCCAGTTATGCCATGCAGTACTGTTGCCCAGTTCTTCTAGCTAAAGCAGATATATGTTTCCTTTTTCTCATGTCATCAGAATGTTACAGACAAATATGAATCTCGAGATTAAACCCCTCTTTTGAACAAGAGAATGAATTGGGAACGGAGGACAGAATGAGCAGAAATTTCCTCCACCTAACTATTGGTGAGATTAAAGCTACCCTCTTTCATCCCCAAATACAGACTCTGTTCTTAGCCACCAACTCTATCCCCCTCCCTGGCCACTGTCTGAGGCTTGCAATGATAGTGTTATATTTGACATTGAGCTGAGTTGCCAACCACATATGCCATTGCTAAGACTGCCTATTTACACTTCTGTAACATTGCCCGTCTCAGCAAATCTGCTGCCGAAACTCTAATTCATTCCTTTGTTTCCTCTAAGCTTGACTATTTCCAATGCACACCTGACCAGCCTTCCATTTCCACCCTCCAGGGGCTTGAGGTCATCCAAAACTCAGCTCTCCCTGTCCTTACTGGCACCAAGTCTCATTCACCAATCCTTCCTGTGGTTGCCGAATTACATGGAACCTGCTTATCAATGTTTCGATTTTAAAATTCTTATCCTCTCGGTTAAGTTTTGTTTGAAAAGTTCCTGTGCAGCATCTCAGGTGGCTTTTTTGTATGTTATATATTATATTAGTAAAAGTTGCTGCTTTGTTGCTGTTCAGGTTAGGTTGTAAATGGAGTATCTATGCTAAGTATTTTATCCAAATAGACAATATCAGCAACTAGTGCATGCTCAGTTTTGCATTGCAATCAAAAGGTCAAAAGTATCCAAGTATTAAGGAAGCAGTGATATTACAGATACATTGGGTGCGATCCACCGGTCATGTTGCGCTCGAGTGACAGCTAGTCTTGCTCTAATGTGCAGATGCCCGTAGTACCTGAGGCTTTGGGATTCATCCCCTTCACCTTGGAGACCTTGGGCGTGCGCCATTAGGTACTGATTTCCACAAACAGGGACCAGATGGAATCATAGAATAAAATTTACAGTGCAGACTCCGCACAGACAGTGACCCAAGCCGGGAATTGTACCTGGGACCCTGGAGCTGTGAAGCAACTGCTAACCACTGTGCTACCATGCCGCCTACATGGGGTACACATGGGGGCCTCCCAGGGGATTGCAGACCCCCAGCTGAACGCCCTTTGGGCAAGGTGGTGTACTGGCACTACTGGTGCCAGCCTGGCATTGCCATAGTGCCTGGGTGGCATTGACTGCTGGCATGGGCACTGCCAAGATGGCATTTTTGCATGCGTGTGCAATAGGCCGGGGGGTGCCCTCTGGGGGTGTGGGAGGGGGTGCAGGGGGGGCCTGAGACCCTCCCATAGTGTGTTCGAGTTGGGAGGGGGTTTGGTAATCGCTTCCGGGGCCTCGGAGATCGGGACGCCATTTAAAATGGTGTCCATTCTCTCGCTACAGCGGGGAGTCCGGCAAGCAGAGCTCCTCAGTGTGCAACACTATGTACGGCCTCAGCCGTGCGTACTCCGTTGAGACCCTGTATATAACGCGAGTCGCATTGTATAGCCATGTGTTTCTCGGCGCTGCGAGCGTCAGGAAGCACACGGCTAAACGCACTCGGTATGGGACTTTGTTTACAATTAGTTGAATCACGCCCAATGTTTCTATTATGGACAGAATTTTCAATTTGGGAGACTAGGTGTTGATGGCGGAACTGAATTGTGTGCAATTCGCATTCCCGGTGGGGGCGCTATTTGGAAAGCGAGTCAGGACATGCAAATGGGCCAGCACTCTGCCGGAGCACCGGGCATTCTAACCGCTGGGACTGGAGCTGGCGCTAAAGAGCCTGGCAGCTGGAGCTGTTTTAAACACTTCATTTACCACATACTCACTGCAGCCACCAAGATGGCTCACAGAAAACCTGCCCCCCCCCCCCCCCCCCCCCCCCCCCCACATCCCTGATGTCAGGAGTTCAAGGTGGACCCATAGCTCTATGCCATTGAGAAGCAGAGGAACACTCTCTTCCCCAGGGTGCACCTCAGAGTCAGTCCTGCCTTCCTGAACACCACACAGGAGGCGGTGGCAGAGGCAGTCAGCATTGCCAGCCTCATCACAGGTAGAGAGCTAGTGATCCAGAGGAGTGGTGATCACTGGTGAGGCCTCTGCCCTGAGAGGGGCAGAGAATCAGCGAGGGCTGCAAAGGCCACGGTTCAGGTGTCCTCTGGTTGGGGTGAGCTCTGCTGATTCCCTGCTTCCTCTGGAATGGAGCAGCGCTTCTGAGGAGTGCCAAAACCTGGCGGGCACCTGATTGAGCTTGGCCACGCCCATCACCTTGATGAAACAGCTAGGGGGGAAGGTGTCCAGAACAACATCCTGGGTGGGCTCCGTAAGATGACCAGAGGCTCTCTGAGCATTCAAAGGACACCATCAACATTCAGCAGTGTGAGTAGCCAGGAGTCTGTAAGGAACAGCAAAGGGGACTCGCTTGTAAATACATTCACTCATTTGCCCCCAGGAGACCTCTGCCTAAGAGGTGTGGAGCATCGTGGAAGGGGGGGGGGGGGGGGGGGGTACTCTGCCCAACTTGCTGAGTAGATTTAAATGCATGCAAATGACACTTTTGAAAAGGCCCTGCAGGCACCTGGCGCAAGCCTTGATTTTTTTGCATGACACTCGATTCTCCGCCTGATCGCGATTCGCATTTCCGATGTCACGAAGCAGAGGATTCAGCTCAATATTTGTTATGTTTCTACAGGGAGAAAGCTGTAATAGAGTATCTAATACTTCACTGGGTGGCACTGCCAGGGTACCCAAGAGACAGTGCCAAGGTGCCAGGCCTGCAATATCAAGGTTCACAGGTGCTAGGCGGAGTGCCCAGACCCCGACTGCCCGGGGTCTCTAATGGCCAGGGAGACCCCCCCAGGTGCCATTACGTCTGGTTGACGTTTGTGTAAACCAGTGATAAACGTTGCCCTAGTGAGGTCTCCCATGTGAGGCCGCTAGGCCCCGGGTGCCGGGTGAATATGGCATATTTAAATGAGTCTAATGGCTTCTCGCCTCGCCAGGGCGAGATCCAGATTGCAACGTCTCGTGTGATCTCATTAAATCTCACGAGGTGTTTTGAGCATCGCGAATATTGTGAGAGGCCTTTTGTGAGCTTCATTGCATCACCATGTCAGGCATGAAGAGGCCATTAAATCACCTCCTACATTTTGTAGTCCAGCATGTTGATTCTGCTGTTAAAATATCAAGTATACTGTTACCACGACATGGCCTGCCCCATCGCTCCTTTATATTGGAACAGTTACCTTTTTAAATCAGCTGCTGACATTGTATCAGAGACTTTCAAAGCTGAGTTCCTGCAACAACTGGGAACACCTTGTTTCAAGTTATTAGATTGTCCACAGCTCTAGCTTGTCCTGTTTTTAGATTGAAAATAAAATATATTTTAGTTTTCGAATGACTTTGGATTATTTCTGAACGCAGACAAATTAGTAGTTACAAACATCTGAGAACTTGATATTGTAAATTGGTTGAGATGGCAATTTCCCTTTTAAAGTTTCAGTTTTTTAACAAAGAAATCTCAAAAATTCGAACAAGATTACTGGTGCACTTTTGAAAACAATACTGGCTGTGATGATTGGAGCTGTTCGAACTGAATGTTTTATTAATCCGTCTACAAAAACACCAATGATTATCATTATTGCTGAACAAACAGTCTTGTGTTATTCTTTGAAATGAGTATCTTGACATTCCTTTTCGTAAAGTATGCTTTTTATTAGTTTTGGATGAAAGTATTGCGAGAGCCTAATTAGTTGTCATTCTGCTATCAGTTGTAGACTGGAGCACCCTTTCCTGTTGCTGATGGGTTGCTTACCATTGGTAACTGGTACCAATGTACCATCAGCACAGGACAACATGAAGGGGTGGATTCTAATGGCATGCCGAAGGTGATGTCATAATTTATGTTAATTTTATCAGCCTGCAATTTACCATTGATACCCACCATATCGGTCGATCAAATATGAACAATTTCAAAACTGCCACACAGAGCAGTTTTCACTTGGCATCAATGGCATGTTTCCCAATATGACTGGTCAAAGTTAGGAGTGAATCAGCGTGGTGGTCTTGTTAAGAGTTTTAATGCTGGGTGGCACGTGGCGCAGTGGTTAGCACTGGGACTACGGCGCTGAGGACCCGGGTTCGAATCCCGGCCCTGGGTCACTGTCCGTGTGGAGTTTGCACATTCTCCCCATGTCTGGATGGGTTTCACCCCCACAACCCAAAGATGTGCAGGTTAGGTGGATTGGCCATGCTAAATTGTCCCTTAATTGGAAAAGAGAAATAATTGGGTACTCTAAATTTATAAGAAAAAAATAATTTTAATGCTGACATCACTATGATATGAATTCAACTCAAATCAGTGCAGAACTTGACATGCAAGGCGCGGAATTATTGCTGTATTGCTGATGTCAGGACTGCTTTAGCAAAAGGGACTCCGTGAGAAAAGGAAGTGACAACACTGACTATATTAAAGGTCATTGCATTGGCCTCGGGTCAAATGAGGTGCACTAAAGCCTGGCTGAGGAGAAAGAGTATTGACACAAAGGGAGAGCCAGTGAGGGAAGGTGGCAAACATGGTGAACAATCAGGTTTCACTGCTGCCTATTGGGGGGGGGGGACCACCTCCAGTAGAAATACCTGGGAATGACTAAGAAGCAGGAGCCTGAAAAGTCACGATGGAATTGTAGCATCTGTTAAGTGATGACTTGCAGACCTATTTAAATATCAATAAGGCTCGACCAGCAGTAGGGAAAGTCACCACGGTCCTGAATTTCTATGCCTCGGAATTGTTCCAGTGAGGGCCTGGTGAGACATGCCGTGCCGGCCACATCCATCATATCACTGACAGTTGCTTTATTATGTTCGGCCAATAATTTTTTTTCCACCAATGAACCAACAGGACAGGACGACACATTTATACTGGTCTGCTGGCTTCCCATATGTGCAAGGAGTCACTGATGTTGCTATTCAGGTTTGATACAGCATGATATGATATCCTTTTATGAAAAACAATGGACTTTACTCCCAACATGTAGCTTCAAGGGAAATGGGAATTAGGGCCGATGTATAACAAGTGGCTGATCCGCCATCATATGTTTTACACTACCTCATCAAATTAAAGTTAAAGAGTCTTAAAAAATCATCCAAATCTCAGTGATATTCATCTCATTTATCAGCCATCTCATATAATTTTAACGTAACTTGTTATCACTGACAGAACTCAACTAGTGCTTTGAAATCAATTTTATTTCCTAATTGTAACTCCCAATGGCTCTGTGCTTGAAAAAGGTGCCAACCAGCTGGCAGTCAGTCAAACAGCAAACAGATGACCCTCCAGTCCAGTATGAACCTATTATAAATATGAATGATAACTATGCTAAGCTATAAAATGCCTCTCCTGTTAATTTGATTTAACCAGCACTTCAGCAGGAAGCAGCCTTTATCTGGCCTAATTTGTCAATGAAATGAAATGAAAATTGCTTATTGTCACGAGTAGGCTTCAATGAAGTTACTGTGAAAAGCCCCTAGTCACCACATTCCGGCGCCTGTTCGGGGAGGCTGGTACGGGAATCGAGCCATGCTGCTGGCCCGCCTTGGTCTGCTTTAAAAGCCAGCGATTTAGCCCAGTGTGCTAAACCAGGAGCTAGGAAACCATGGTAAGCCATTATGACCAACAATCAGGGAATAATCTGCTTTGGTTTATGAGATTCCAAAATGGAAATCTTGTTCAATTTAATCTGATCATTTTTTTTTTGTTCTGTGCTACTCACAATCAATTTGGCAAACTGTAATGCCAATAGACACTGTGACAGCAGGTAATACTGTTTTGTTTCAAATTAAAGGGCACAATTTTAAAAGTTTCAGCTGATGCAAAGCTGGAAATATGGTTAACAGTGAGGAGGACATGGTTTGGTGAAATGGGCAGATACATTAGAGAGATTTAATGCAGAATTATGTGAAATGATTGCATTTTGGAAGGAAGACTGAAGGCAGATAATCTAAATAGTACAATATTAAAATAGGACAGGGACAGCAATACCTGTGGTTCACATGCACAAATCTTTAAAGGTGGTAGGTTAAGTTGATATAGTTGTTCGGTTAAGTTGATATAGTTGTTCAAACTACTTTCAGGAATCTTACCTTTATAGGTAAAAGTACAAGAGGAAAGAAGTTGTGCCATACCTTTAGCTGAACTAAACATTGAGGGCTATTCAGTGTTTAGGAAGGATAGGCAGAAAGGAAAAGGTGGTGGAGTTGCATTATTGGTTAAAGAAGATATTGATACAATATTGAGGAAAGATATTAGTACAGATGATATGGAATCTGTATGGGTTGAGTAAAGAAACACCAAGTGACAAAAAACATTCGTGGAGATGATATAAAGACCACCAAACTGTAGTGGGAATGTTGGGAATAGCATTAGACAGGAAATCGGAATGTGATAAAGGAGCACCTGTGATTATGGGTGACTTTAATCTGCACACAGACTGTATGTTATTCTCTAATTCTAAATAACGACTGTAGACTTACAGTTAACACAAACACTTTATTCAAAGGGTTAGTTCTGCTCAACTAGATGTAAAACAGTCAAGAGGTATCACCAGTGAAACTAAGGTAAACTGCCTATGCTAAGCTATCCTTGTGTGCTGCTGCTCACTAGCTCTGTGCTTATAAAAGAGGCGGATCCTGTCTTGGGCCTTTATACTCTTCTCTGATGCTCCCCCTAGTGATGCTGTGGCTGTCACATCTGTGCTGCAGTCCCTGGTGTATGTGCAGATGTATGTACAGATGTACAGATCACTACAGACTGGGTGAGTCAAATTGGACATAGTACAACAGAGGAGGAATTTCTGGAATGTATACAGGATGGGAGCTGTATAAAATTCAGCAAAGGCGGACCTAGGGATTATTAAGAAGGGGAAAATAGAGTATGAAAGTAAGATAGCTGGGAACATAAAAGCTGACTGTAAAAGTTTCTATAGGTCTGTAAAGAGAAAAAGATTGATAAAAACAAACATCGGCCCCTTATAGTCAGAAGCGGGGAAATTCATAACGGGGAACAAAGAAATGGCTGAGAAACTAAATTCACACGTTGCTTCCATCTTCACGAAGGAATAATGTACAGGAAGTTCTGAGAATCACATGTTTTAGTGAGGAGCTGAAAGAAATCAGTGTTAGTAGAGAAATGGTCTTAGAACATAGAACATACAGTGCAGAAGGAGGCCATTCGGCCCTTTGAGTCTGCACCGACCCACTTAAGCCCTCACTTCCACCCTATCCCCGTAACCCAATAACCCCTCCTAACCTTCTTTTTGGACACTTAGGGCAATTTAGCATGACCAACAGTATATTGAAATCAGGGCACCCTTTAAAAATGGCATCCCGATCTCTGAGGAGCAGGACCTGTCAGTGGGTTTAGGCCTCACCCATCTCAGGGCCAATGTAAAGCCCGATCTTGTGAAAAAAGTTTTTGAAGTGTCTTAGAATGGCATGTCAGCTTGGCTCCGAACACCATCGGGAATCACTCCGTATTCCTGCTGGTGGGAGCACTTAGTCACGCCCATGGTTTCTACCTGTGTTATAATGAAAGCTAAGAGAGTGGCTATCTGACACTGCTTCACAATTGGGCCTGCAAATGTTCTCATGGGTGGCCAAGTTTTGCACCAAGTTAGAACATAGAACATAGAAAATACAGCACAGAACAGGCCCTTCGGCCCACGATGTTGTGCCAAACCTTTGTCCTAGATTAATCTTAGATTATCATTGAATTTACAGTGCAGAAGGAGGCCATTCGGCCCTTTGAGTCTGCACCGGCTCTTGGAAAGAGCACCCTACCCAAACTCAACACCTCCACCCAACACCAAGGGCAATTTGGACATTAAGGGCAATTTATCATTGGCCAATTCACCTAACCCGCACATCTTTGGACTGTGGGAGGAAACCGGAGCACCCGGAGGAAACCCACGCAGACACGGGGAGGACGTGCAGACTCCGCACAGACAATGACCCAAGCCGGAATCGAACCTGGGACCATGGAGCTGTGAAGCAATTGTGCTATCCACAATGCTACCGTGCTGCCCATCCTACACTATATCATTTTACCGTAATCCATGTACCTATCCAATAGCTGCTTGAAGGTCCCTAATGTTTCCGACTCAACTACTTCCACAGGCAGTGCATTCCATGCCCCCACTACTCTCTGGGTAAAGAACCTACCTCTGATATCCCTCCTATATCTTCCACCTTTCACCTTAAATTTATGTCCCCTTGTAATGGTGTGTTCTACCCGGGGAAAAAGTCTCTGACTGTCTACTCTATCTATTCCCCTGATCATCTTATAAACCTCTATCAAGTCGCCCCTCATCCTTCTCCGCCTTAATGAGAAAAGGCCTAGCACCCTCAACCTTTCCTCGTAAGACCTACTCTCCATTCCAGGCAACATCCTGGTAAATCTTCTTTGCACCTTTTCCAGAGCTTCCACATCCTTCCTAAAATGAGGTGACCAGAACTGTACACAGTACTCCAAATGTGGCCTTACCAAAGTTTTGTACAGCTGCATCATCACCTCACGGCTCTTAAATTCAATCCCTCTGTTAATGAACGCGAGCACACCATAGGCCTTCTTCACAGCTCTATCCACTTGAGTGGCAACTTTCAAAGATGTATGAACATAGACCCCAAGGTCTCTCTGCTCCTCCACATTGCCAAGAACTCTACCGTTAACCCTGTATTCCGCATTCATATTTGTCCTTCCAAAATGGACAACCTCACACTTTTCAGGGTTAAACTCCATCTGTCACTTCTCAGCCCAGCTCTGCATCCTATCTATGTCTCTTTGCAGCCGACAACAGCCCTCCTTACTATCCACAACTCCACCAATCTTTGTATCGTCTGCAAATTTACTGACCCACCCTTCAACTCCCTCATCCAAGTCATTAATGAAAATCACAAACAGCAGAGGACCCAGAACTGGTCCCTGTGGTACGCCACTGGTAACTGGGGTCCAGGCTGAATATTTGCCATCCACCACCACTCTCTGACTTCTATCGGTTAGCCAGTTTGTTATCCAACTGGCCAAATTTCCCACTATCCCATGCCTCCTTACTTTCTGCATAAGCCTACCATGGGGAACTTTATCAAATGCCTTACTAAAATCCATGTACACTACATCCACTGCTTTACCTTCATCCACATGCTTGGTCACCTCCTCAAAGAATTCAATAAGATTTGTTAGGCAAGACCTACCCCTCACAAATCCGTGCTGAATATCCCTAATCAAGCAGTGTCTTTCCAGATGCTCAGAAATCCTATCCTTCAGTACCCTTTCCATTACTTTGCCTACCACCGAAGTAAGACTAACTGGCCTGTAATTCCCAGGGTTATCCCTAGTTCCTTTTTTGAACAGGGGCACGACATTCGCCACTCTCCAATCCCCTGGTACCACCCCTGTTGACAGTGAGGATGAAAAGATAATTGCCAACGGCTCTGCAATTTCATCTCTTGCTTCCCATAGAATCCTTGGATATATCCCGTCAGGCCCGGGGGACTTGTCTATCCTCAAGTTTTTCAAAATGCCCAACACATCTTCCTTCCTAACAAGTATTTCCTCGAGCTTACCAATCTGTTTCACACTGTCCTCTCCAACAATATCACCCCTCTCATTTGTAAATACAGAAGAAAAGTACTCATTCAAGACCTCTCCTATCTCTTCAGACTCAATACACAATCTCCCGCTACTGCCCTTGATTGGACCTACCCTCCCTCTAGTCATTCTCATATTTCTCACATATGTGTAAAAGGCCTTGGGGTTTTCCTTGATCCTACCCGCCAAAGATTGTTCATGCCCTCTCTTAGCTCTCCTAATCCCTTTCTTCAGTTCCCTCCTGGCTATCTTGTATCCCTCCAATGCCCTGTCTGAACCTTGTTTCCTCAGCCTTACATAAGTCACCTTTTTCCTCTTAACAGGACATTCAACCTCTCTTGTCAACCATGGTTCCCTCACTCGACCATCTCTTCCCTGGCTGACAGGGACATACATATCAAGGACACGTAGCACCTGTTCCTTGAACAAGTTCCACATTTCACTTGTGTCCTTCCCTGCCAGCCTATGTTCCCAACTTATGCACTTCAATTCTTGTCTGACAACATCGTATTTACCCTTCCCCCAATTGTAAACCTTGCCCTGTTGCACGTACCTATCCCTCTCCATTACTAAAGTGAAAGTCACAGAATTGTGGTCACTATCTCCAAAATGCTCCCCCACTAACAAATCTATCACTTGCCCTGGTTCATTACCAAGTACTAAATCCAATATTGCCCCTCCTCTGGTCGGACAATCTACATACTGTGTTAGGAAAGCTTCCTGGACACACTGCACAAACACCACCCCATCCAAACTATTTGATCTAAAGAGTTTCCACTCAATATTTGGGAAGTTAAAGTCACCCATGACTACTACCCTGTGACTTCTGCACCTTTCCAAAATCTGTTTCCCAATCTGTTCCTCCACATCTCTGCTACTATTGGGGGGCCTATAGAAAACTCCTAACAAGGTGACTGCTCCTTTCCTATTTCTGACTTCAACCCATACTACCTCAATAGGGTGATACTCCTCGAACTGCCTTTCTGCAGCTGTTATACTATCTCTAATTAATAATGCCACCCCCCCACCTCTTTTACCACCCTCCCTAATCTTATTGAAACATCTATAACCAGGGACCTCCAACAACCATTTCTGCCCCTCTTCTATCCAAGTTTCCGTGATGGCCACCACATCGTAGTCCCAAGTACCGATCCATGCCTTAAGTTCACCCACCTTATTCCTGATGCTTCTTGCGTTGAAGTATACACACTTCAACCCATCTCCGTGCCTGCAAATACTCTCCTTTGTCAGTGTTCCCTTCCCCACTGCCTCATTACACGCTTTGGCGTCCTGAATATCGGCTACCTTAGTTGCTGGACTACAAATCCGGTTCCCATTCCCCTGCCAAATTAGTTTAAACCCTCCCGAAGAGTACTAGCGAACCTCCCTCCCAGGATATTGGTGCCCCTCTGGTTCAGATGCAACCCGTCCTGCTTGTACAGGTCCCACCTTCCCCAGAATGCGCTCCAATTATCCAAATACCTGAAGCCCTCCCTCCTACACCATTCCTGCAGCCACGTGTTCAACTGCACTCTCTCCCTATTCCTAGCCTCGCTATCACGTGGCACCGGCAACAAACCAGAGATGACAACTCTGTCTGTCCTGGCTTTCAACTTCCAGCCTAACTCCCTAAACGTGTTTATTACCTCCACACCCCTTTTCCTACCTATGTCGTTGGTACCAATGTGCACCATGACTTCTGGCTGCTCACCCTCCCCCTTAAGGATCCGAGACATCCCTGGCCCTGGCACCCGGGAGGCAACATACCTTCCGGGAGTCTCGCTCGCGACCACAAAATCTCCTATCTATTCCCCTAACCATTGAATCTCCTACAACTATTGCTTTTCTATTCTCCCCCCTTCCCTTCTGAGCCCCAGAGCCAGACTCCGTGCCAGAGACCTGACCGCTAGGGCTTTCCCCCGGTAGGTCATCCCCCCCAACAGTATCCAAAACGGTATACTTGTTTTGAAGGGGAACGGCCACGAGGGATCCCTGCACTGTCTGCCTGTTTGTTTTTTTCCCCCTGACTGTAACCCAGCTATTCTTGTCCTGTACCTTGGGTGTGGTTACCTCCCTGTAACTCTTCTCAATCACCCCCTCTGCCTCCCGGATGATCCGAAGTTCATCCAGCTTCAGCTCCAGTTCCCTAACACGGTCTTTGAGGAGCTGAAGTTGGGTGCACTTCCCGCAGGTATAGTCAGCGGGGACACCGGTGGTATCTCTCACCACCCACATCCTACAGGAGGAGCATGTAACTGGCCTAGCCTCCATCCCCTCTTACCTTACAGAATATAGCTGCTGTGTGGACTAACTAGATCTCCGCCCTCCGACTCTGCTCCCAGTCAGCTGCACTTCCTGTAAAATCCTGGCTCTCTTCGCACTCTTTGCGGAAATGTCGGAAACAAAATGAAAGGAGCACCTTACTCCCTCCTCACCTAACTCCCTCGGTCACCAAACTCTCACTATCGCACTCAAAAAGCACCAAATTCAGCACTCCCTCGGTCACCAAACTCTCACTATCGCACTCAAAAAGCACCAAATTCAGCACTCCCTCGGTCACCAAACTCTCACTATCGCACTCAAAAAGCACCAAATTCAGCACTCCCTCGGTCACCAAACTCTCACTATCGCACTCAAAAAGCACCAAATTCAGCACTCAGTGCAAACAAAGTCTGCACTGTAGGGGATCACTTTTATACTGTGAATCTAGCCTCTGAAAAACTGGCCTAATCCAATTAACTAATTAACAAGCTCCAGCTGCAAGTGCCTAGAAGTAGAAGCCTGTTTAAAGCTGATTGAAAATTCACCGTCTTCTAAACCAAACAGCAACTTTTAAGTTAATTAACTAAATAAAAGAAAGACTAAACTTTAGATAAAAATGAAGCCTTATACTCCCTCGGTCACCAAACTCTCACTATCGCACTCAAAAAGCACCAAATTCAGCACTCAGTGCAAAAAAAAAAAGTTGGAGCTGGTCTCCTCCATGCTCATCGACAGTGACTGAGTTTGCATCATCCTGATCACGTGTGGCGTCCTTGCCCGCCAACGGTCCAGACCCAATTTGTAGCCACAAAATAAACCATGCACCTACATCTTGGGCCGGTGCAACATAAAAAGGGAAAACAATAAATAGAAGGAAGGTGGAAAATAATTGACAGGAAGTGCCATCTAAACAAGAAGGATCGACTGCAAACTGGGTTAACAGAATGCAATTCATCAAAGCGCAGAGCTGTGGCAGCTTAAACCCAATTTAAATAATTGGATATTTAGCAAGATATTTAGATCAATTCACCTGTGGTAATTAATAAATAATGAAGTACTAAACAATTAACTGACAAGTATTTGTGAAGGTGAGATTAGAGGCAGGATGCAGCTTAATTCTTCTCAGCATGAAGGAACCTGTATTGATAAACTGTTCTAAACCTACTGGGATAGCAAGTCTATTATGACTCATTCTTTCTCATGAAGTGCATTGCAACAATTACCTTATAACAATTAGTTATGATGAGTTTTCAATTCCAATACATTCCTTCTTCTGACAACTCATTTAATCTCTAACCCGCACAAATGCTTAGCTTGGGGTCTTGTCTCAGACCTCTGTTGTGAGGTGCTGGATGAGGGCTTTTCATTAGAGCCCAGAATGAGTGTTGGACCAGGCTTAAATAAAAACAGAGTGCCAGAAAAACCCGGCAGCACTTGCAGCGTCTTTGAAGAGGGAAACGGTGTTACCTTTTGCTTCCAGATGCTGCTACAACTACTGAGTTAACTTTCCAGCACTCCTGTTTATATTTCAGGGCCAGGATTTTTCGGATGACGAGGTTTCCCTTCCCGTCATCCAGAGTTGATTCGGGAACACATCCCCGCCGACACTGGTTGCTCCTTAGTGGTTTCATGCTCGGGTGAGCATTAATTGGCTGGAGGTAGGACATCCACCCTTCACTCAGGAGGTCAATCTCTCTCGTCTGTACAGTGCCAGAAGCTACAGTGGAGAGGATTAGGACTGCAATCGGTCCACAGAGCCTAGGCCCTGGGATTCCAGGGGGGCAAGTGAAGGGATGCCCTGTAGTTACTGGACCTTAAGTGGGGGAAGGGGGGTTGCTCAATGGTAAAGATGGGTTGCTGATGGAGACACCCACCCCTTTCCTACCCGAGGCCTGAAATTTATTTATCTCCAGGCTTCCTTATACCTCAGGATTCCTCCCGCCAGCCTGGAAATTGTGGCCAGGCAGAAAAACACCCATAATTGGTTAACAATTAGCCCCATAAGGGCCTCAATTGGGGAAAGGGTGGTCGGACAGTTTGAGGCCTCACCCATCCCAGTGTAAAATCGCAGGGAGGTCAGTGTGGGCAGGAACAAAGCAGAAAGCCCATCCTTGGAATGTTATGCTTCCCCCACTTACAACGCCCCCCCCCCCCCCCCCCCCCCCCCCCCCCGCCCCCCGAGTGGGGGAATGTAAAACTCTGACCTAAATTTCCAGCATCTGCAGTATTTTGCTTTTCTATTACTTCCTTCAGACCTATCTGGTCTGTGAGAAGTCTGTACCACATATCGCTTCCTTCAAAGTTGCTATCTGAAGCCCATGTCCAAAAGGTCTGAATCAAGCATTTCTTGGAGAATGTTCTGTTCCATTCCCACGAGAGTACCGTGGTGATTTGATCTTGGGCCTGTTGCCATTTGAGCCACATATGATTGCGCAAGTTGTCAAATCTTTTATTAACCTAAAACTTATCTCTGGAGTAACTTTTATCTTTGCAAATAATGATTTTAGGTAGTGTTTGTTTCTCGGCTGGGCTCAAAAAGGACATCCTTGCAGGGGAGGTCACCCTGGACAGCCAAACATATTTTCTGTAGGAATGTATTTATATCCTAATTGTACTGTTCACTTTTTCTTTACACTTTACACATTTTTACTGTGTACGTAGGCCAGATATGGACTCGAGAGATGTGATTGAGCTTCTCGTACCTCATGTAAAGTAAAATTATTTCTCACCGACACTGCAGTTTAGCGAAAATTTAGAACATTCAGTGCACCTATTTAGTGATCTTTCAATTCGGATGAATTCATAGAGTTAAATAAACTGAGTAAACAGTTTAAAAACTGTTTGGATAGAAATACAACTGTTGTAATTGAGATAAAAAGAAAATGAGCCCAGATTAGTTGGAAAGAAAAATTGGCAGATAAGACAGTAGGCAAACAGTGAGAAATGTTAAAACAAGAATAGGAACGAGACATATTCCCACAAGAAATATAAAAGTGAAGCAAAAGCTGAAGTTCTTTGCAGGAGTGGAGAAATGCAGATTAAAAAGAGATGGATGATATCCTGAACTAATTCCAAAGAAAATAAAGTGGAGCATTGAAAGTAAAGCAAAACAGGGATTAGAAGGAGTAAGAGAAGGTATGGATCAGTAACTAGAGGCCAGATCTTACTGCACAATTGTCCCCACCCGCCATCGACGTAATTAGGTTACGACCCAGGAAGGTTGGGAACCTCGTGTAAATACATTATCATCTTTTTAGTGGACTTTCCCATTGTACCGTCCCTCCACATTCGCGATGGCGAGGTTTACAACTGCTCTGGGACAATGTGAACCAGGCAAAGAGACCTCTCTTTGGCCACACAGCTAAGTATAGCCCCCAGGTGGGAGATGGACATCACCAGGTGGTACCTTGGCAGTGTCCCCTGGCAGTGCTGGGGGTAGTGCCAGGGTGCCCTCCCTGGGGAGTTCCATGGAGGGTAGTCCCCATGTCCATGGGGGCGGGGATGTTGTCCATGTGGGTGGGGGGCTGGGGGGGTTGGGGGGAGGGGGGTGGGAGGATCTTATTTTTACCAGTGATCAAGTGTCTCTTTAAAAAGGAGGCCCCAGTCTCTGGAAAGCTGACATTGCCGTCTCTTTCAGGCCCCGCCTGGCCAACGCGATGGTGTGGGACAAGCTTCCAGTAATATTTTCTTCTAAGTGCTCAACAATACGGCAACAAGAACCAGCATTGCAGCCGATGGGTGGCACACTGCTTTTCTCACCTGGCCCAGCACTTATAAGAAAAATAAATGGGAAATTTCACCCAGTTCTGCTTCAACCTCCCATTGTACAAATACATTATTCAGCCTGTTGAAAAATCTCCTGGCACTTCGGAGAACGTTGCTCTCTGGTTAACTGATTCATACTAGTTCCAATTGCTCAGAATCTATATTAATGCCAGAAACTGAACGCCTATTGCCTGAAAACAGGTAACATCATAATTATGAAAGAAGACTTTCCTCGTCTTATCAGAGACAAAAGAATATTGATGCTCTTTCTGTTAAATGTATTTAGATTTCTAGGCCTCACTGGTTTGTATATTGAATTACTCACTGTTAAATTCTTGAAACAAAATTAGTTTGTAGCTTTCTAAATTATTTTAAAAAACCTGAAGTGTGGATACAGAAACCAGTTACCACTATACATTCGCAGTACCTCCTGATTTTATTGCTATTTTGACTATTAACATCATGTCGTATTGTTGATATTCAACAAAATTGGTCAAACAAAGAAAGCCAATGAAACTGGTCAAATGCCATTACCCCATTTTGTTTTTTGGACAAGTCGCGACAGACAATAACATCATCCTTGTGACATGACCCTGACCTTTGACAACCTTCAGAAAGGCCTCATCTGAAGCTAGGCCTAATGTTTGTAAACAGGATGTAATTAAGCCTGGGAACTGACAGGGTCTGACAGTAAGACAATGCAAAGCAGGCAGAGAGTAGTCTGTCAGATGTCAGCTCACATTGTGTGCTAAGTGCCTTCTTAATAATTAGTGTCCTCTCTCTGAAGGAAGTGCACTCAGTGTGGATTAATCTGTCACTGTTTGGAGGCCATCCTTGCGAGTGCAAGTGTTTCCTCTGATAAACCTTTAAAAAAAAGTTGGAAAGAAGGCAAAGTAGTCTGAATGAAAACTGTGAAAGTCCAGAGTGAAGTAACAGGTGCTGACTGACGAACAGGAAGAGGAAGTCCAGACGGAACAGCTTCCAGAAAACAAAATTCTTTATCAATAAACTGAGTGGAGGATGAGCATTCAAACAGCTTAGCTGAGTGAGAAGGTTTTTGTTTGGTTTAAGAAAGCTGAAACCCGATCCGTTTGAGCTTGGTGCTTTCTCACTGACACAACTAACTTGATGACAAAACTTTAAGGAGCACTTGTTTCTTTACATTGACACTTTCTGTTTCCGTATGTCTGCTTTCAAAATTTTCTGACAAGGTTTGTGTTTCTGAGTTTTTTTTATTTCATCAAGAGTATTTTTACATGAATACAAGTTAACTTGCCTGTTGTTCTGGTCTTGGGCATGTTTAGTGAATCAAGTTGGTGCTTCATTAATGGCCTCGCCCTCTTGTGGCTCATAGATGAGAGCATTGATCAGATAGAGGGCATACCTACATATTGTCGGAAAAACGAACAAGGATTTGTTTTGCTGCTATGACTAATCATGTAGGTCAGCAGTCATAGGGGCAGAAAAGCATGAGAAAAGCATTGGCGGGCACCGCTGGCAATTCTAGAGCTATTCCGCATTTTCCGTTCTCTGAAAACACGACTTATTCGTGCTAATATTTGGTTTAATTTTAATGCCCAAGGATTATGAATGTAAGTTAATGTTTTTAATGGATTTTAATACCATTTAATGCTGCATAACATTGGATAGTAAGGAGATCGACACTATTCTCTGCAGCAACTAGACAGCTTGCCCATGTTGCTTGCCCAGTGCCAGGGTTTGGTTCATCTGCTCTGGGAACTTGCAGAGGGAGAGGAAGGATCCAGTTGTCCTGGTCCATGTAGGTATCAACAACATTGGTAGAATTAAAAAGCATAACCTCAAAGTTCTAATCTCTGGGTTATTACCTGAGCCAAATGCAAATTGGCACGGGGCACACAAAATTAGAGAGATGTATGCTTGGCACAAAGACTGGTGTTGGAGAAGTGGGTTCCGGTTTGTGGGCCAGTGGCATCAGGACTGGGGAAAGTGGGATCTGTATCGTTGGGACTGTTTACACCTAAGTCTGCTGGGACCAGTGTTTTTGCAAACTGAATAATTAGGGAAGTAGAGAGGGCTTTAAACTAAATGGCAAGGGACCAAATGTGGAAAGATGTGGTGTATCAAAAAGCAGAGACATTGAAAGATAAAAAAATAGTAACATGGGAAACGAGGGTCAGAGAATGGCAGGAAGGAACAGAGAGAAAATACCTAAGAATGCACCAAGAATGCACCAACAATCATGATACCAGATGTTACAAAGATATGGGGGCGGTTTTGAGCTTGTGTTAGCTGTCACTGAGAATGGCGACAAGGGCACAAATTCCAGAAAGAATCAGAAAATGCGATTCTCTCTGGTATGATCACAATTTCCGATTTTCTAACCCTCCCCCGCACCCCCCCCCCCCCCCCCCGCCGATTTTCTACTGCCCCCCCGCCGCCCCCCCGCCGCCGTCAGAGTAATCCGAATCATGCAGCGGGTGCCTGGAAACCTAATTTGAATATGTTAGCATGTCATTAGCCAGCACTTACTCCGGGTCACTGAATATTCATTCCGTGCTGAGTGACATGGCTCCAGCACCATTTACAACAGGTTTATATAGATGTGAACCTGGCGAATCTCCCCTCCGAAGGGGCTATTTGGAAGTGAGTGCTCAGGCAGTCATCACCCTCCAGGGTGTAAATTGCAAAGCGGTCATCGGAAAGGATGTATTGAACCCTGATAGCTTCAGCTCAGGCCCTCGGGGATGAGCGGGTTGGTGTCTCTATTTCAGGGGAGGGGTAACTTGTATGCATTACTTTTCCTTTGTGTCAAGGTGCCCCAACGTTTAAAAGGGTCTGGCAGTTGGTATACAGGCTGGGTTTCCTCCGGGTGCTCCGGTTTCTTCCCGCAGTCCAAAGACGTGCAGGTTGGGTGGATTGCCCATGCTAAATTGCCCTTAGTGACCAAAAAGGTTAGGAGGGGTTATTGGGTTACGGGGATAGGGTGGAAGTGAGGGCTTAAGTGGGTCGGTGCAGACTCGATGAGCCGAATGGCTTTCTTCTGCACTGTATGCTCTATGTTCCTGCATCCTCTTTGCTGGTCTTGTGTCTAACCCGCTGCTGAGGGAGTGCCCTTCCAGAGTATGAGCAGGAAAATGGGTGTGAAGAGGTGAGTACAGTGGGTCAGCACTGAATGCAACTATGACGTCTTTGGGTGGGCTTCCATGAGAGGCCACTCTGCCAGGCAGAGTGGGGAACTCAGAAAAGGGGTGCTTTCCTGCCTCATGAGGCCTGAGAACCCACTCACTAAGGGGAGGAAGATTGCAGTGTGATTTGAACCCCACCACTCAGGCAGCAGTGTGAGGTCAAGAGAATAAGCTGCATGGAAGGTCAATTCCACGAGTTATGGAGTTTTAACTGTCAGGGATCAGTGTCAGGCTAGATGGCTGTGACAGATGGATGCATCATTTAATCTGCAGCCCTTGTGATCTGGGGAAATGAGGGTGCCCTCTGAGAATGCCTGTCATGATAGTCGCAGTCTTATCACAAATCAGTTGTGCCTCGCCCATCGCAAGATGGGAGCCAGTTGTATGGTCAGCTTCCTGACCCTTCCATCATGAATCAATTGTGTAAATTAAGTCAGCACAGCTATACATGAGAGTGCCATTGATTTTCTAAAACATATGAAAACGTTGGCCCCAAGCACTGAACTTCAATGTTCATACTAACATCAAATTCGACAGATTACGCTAATGTCCCTGTGCAAGGTGTGATGGTGAAGTCTCTCATCCCATTCAAGGTCTTGACATGGGGCACCATTGACATCCCCTATGAGAAGCAAACGCTGGTCTAATGTATCAATGCATATGCACAGCTGACCTATCACCGCACAAATGGGATGTTTCATAGGGGGGGGTCGGTCGGGGGTAGGTATTATTGAGACTCTCTAGGGTCGACATGCTTCATCCAGCTGGAGTATAGAGGGACTACTGTGGGGAAGTAGCTATTGTGTGAAAGGGGAGGCAGTGAGGCATAATGCAGAGGCACTAATGGGGGGGGGGGGGGTGAATGCATGGGTGGATGTTGCAGGATGTTGAGGGCTGAGGGTCAGGGCACTGTCAGGAATTCTGATTGCTCTGGATGCTGTTTCCTTGCTTTCAGTTTATGATTCTGGAGAATCACGGAACCAGTTGAGTTAGCTATTCTACTCATTGCCATCGACCAGCAGCAGCAACATCAATGTGCCATTGCACACGGCCTAGACCATTGCTCTCCAGAGGAGGCTTAGGCTTTTTCGGGAGAAGAACCACAGATGGGCAGCACGGTAGCATAGTGGATAGCACAATTGCTTCACAGCTCCAGGGTCTCAGGTTCGATTCCGGCTTGGGTCACTGTCTGTGCGGAGTCTGCACATCCTCCCCGTGTGTGCGTGGGTTTCCTCCGGGTGCTCCGGTTTCCTCCCACAGTCCAAAGATGTGCAGGTTAGGTGGATTGGCCATGATAAATTGCCCTTCGTGTCCAAAATTGCCCTTAGTGTTGGGTGGGGTTGCTGGGTTATAGGGATAGGGTGGAGGTGTTGACCTTGGGTAGGGTGCTCTTTCCAAGGGCCGGTGCAGACTTGATGGGCCGAATGGCCTCCTTCTGCACTGTAAATTCTATGAAATCTATGGTGAAGCCTCGTAGGAGACACTACCGGTAAAGGGTCTTCCAACATCAAAAGTCCTACCTCCAGATGTCAGAGCTGGAGAAGACTGAGTTTGGCCCGGGGACGATGTAACACCTTTGCCATGTCGTGCAAGAGCTGGCAACACTTGGCCTGGGAGGTCATCCATTGTCCACGGCCCTTAAAGTTACTGCCACTCAGAACTTCTATATAAGCAGCTCATTACAGGGCAGCATGGGTAACCTGTGTGGGATTTCCCAGTCAGCCACAATCAAGTGCACAAGGGAGGTAACAGATGCGTTACTTGCGAGGGTCCACATCAATCTGGACTGGGACCAGGTGAGCCAGGGCACCAGGCCCATGGGCTTGGTCTGCTTAGCAGTCATACCCAGGTGTAGGATGTGATAGACTGCACCCATGTGGCCCTGCGGTCTCCATGGCATAGGGGCTGGTTTAGCACAGGGCTAAAGAGCTGGCTTTTAAAGCAGACCAAGGCAGGCAAGCAGCACAGTTCAATTCCCGTACCAGCCTCCACAAACAGGAGCCGGAATGTGGCGACTAGGGGCTTGTCACTGTAACTTTATTTGAAGCCGACTTGTGACAATAAACGATTTTCATTTCATTTCATTTCATCATGCGGGGCCATTCATTTTGAAAAATAAGTTTAGAGTATCCAATTATTTTTGAGGGGGCAATTTAGCATGGCCGATTCACCTACCCTGCACATCTTTGGGTTGTGGGGGTGAGACCCAAACAGACAGTGCGAAGGCTACATCCACCTGTGGAGACTCGCCACAACGCGAACCATGCATCACATGTGTGCTGGTCGGGTAAGTGGCTGCATGAAAGGTGTTGGGAACCTGTGAGGTAGCTGGCTGAGAGATCACCATGGAGGTGTGAAGTGAGTGTAATGGGTTGTAGTGGGAGACACGAGTAGGCAGACTTACCTTGGCCACGCGAAGAAGATCATTCGTTTTTTTAAAAATAAATTTAGAATACCCAATTCATTTTTTCCAATTTAATGTGGCCAATCCACCTGCCTTGCACACCTTTGGGTTGTTGGGGGGCTGAAACCCACGCAAACACGGGGAGAATGTGCAAACTCCACACGGACAATGACCCAGAGCCGGGATCGAACCTGAGACCTCGGCGCCATGAGGCAGCAGTGTTAACCTCTGCGTCACCGTGTTGCCCCGATCATTCATCTTCTTGTGGACTGTTGCCCCATTGTCTTCTGCAGAGGCCTGGCACTCAGCAAGGTTGCCCCTGCGTCCCAAATGGAAGTGGTGACCTTGGTGGAAGAACACCTGGGGGAAAAAGGGTAGAGGAGGTCCCATCTCCCCCCCCCCCCCCCCCCCCCCTGGCTGGATCCGGAAGAACTGTTGGGGAGTGCCGGAGAGGCGGTTATATGGAGCGCCCCACTGATTATAATGATTAAACTGTCCTGGGAGGAACAAATCAGCAGCAGACTGCCACGTGTGATGTGATTCACGTATTTTTAAAAATATTTGCTGAAGAGGCTCAATGTTCTGAGTGATTTCTCACCAGAACAAACACTTGACCAAAATATGGTAAGATTCCGCCCAGTAACACAAAAACTGAAGGCTCTGTACCTGAATGAGTATAGCAGTCATAACACAGTAATTAAATTGATAGCACATGTTGAAGTAAATAAATATGATGTGATATCCAGTATAGAGATGATGCTGCTGGATGACAAGGACTGGGTCCTGAATATTGAGTGGCATATGGCAGAATCGGAAGCTAGGTGAAACTGGAGTGGTATTACAGTTAATCAAGGATGGCATTGGTGTAATAATTCGAGATGGCCTTAGTTCAGGAAATTAGGATGTAGAATCGATTTGGGTGGAGATGAGGAACTGTAGGGGAAGGAAGTAATGAGTGGGAGTGATATACTGGCCCCCTAAACAGTAACCACAAAGTAGGGCAAGTATACATGAAAACATATTGAGAACAAAGCAAAGTACAGCACAGGAACAGGCCCTTTGGCCCTCCAAGCCTGCGCTGACCAGAGGTTATAAAGAGGTTATAGCTGGACACTTAGAAAATCTCAAGGTAATGGGAAGACTCAACATGGTTTGGTGAAAGGGAAATCATGTTCAACCAATTTATTGGAGTTATTTCATAGATTATCATAGGATTTACAGTGCAGAAGGAGGCCATTCGGCCCATTGAGTCTGCACCGGCTCTTGGAAAGAGCACCCTACCCAAGGTCAACACCTCCACCCTATCCCCATAACCCAGTAACCCCACCCAACACTAAGGGCAATTTTTGACACTAAGGGCAATTTAGCATGGCCAATCCACCTAACCTGCACATTTTTGGACTGTGGGAGGAAACCGGAGCACCCGGAGGAAACCCACGCAAACACGGGGAGGATGTGCAGACTCCGCACAGACAGTGACCCAAGCCGGAATCGAACCTAGGACCCTGGAGCTGTGAAGCAATTGTGCTATCCACAATGCTACCGTGCTGCCCTATTTGAGAGAGTAACATGTGCTATAGATCAAGGGGAACCCATAGACGCACTACACTTGAATTCCAGGAAGCATTTGATAGGGTACCTCATTATTCTGGAAAATGAAAGCTCATAGTGTAAGGGGTAACATATTAGCATGGGTAGAAGACTGGCTGGCTGGCAGGAAACAGCATAAATAAATCTTTTCCTGTTGGCAGGATGTGACAAGTGGTCTGCACTGGGCCCTCAACTTTTTACAATGTATATCAATGACTGAAATGAGGGGAGTGAACACATGTAACCAGACCACATGATAGCCAGATAGGTAGGAAAGTATTGTTGGGAAGCGGTTTGCAGAGGGATATAGATAGAATCCACAGAATTCCTACAGTCCAGAAAGAAGGCTATTTGGCTCATTGAGTCTGCACAGACCCCCTGAAAGAGCACCATACCTAGGCCCACTCAGCATCCTCTGCCCATAACCTTACCTGTCTGCACATTCTCCCTGTGTCTGCGTGGGTTTCCTTTGGGTGCTCCAGTTTCCTCCCACAGTCCCAAAAGACATGTTTGTTAGGTGATTTGGACATTCTGAATTCTCCCTCAGTGTACCCGAAAAGGTTCACAGTGTGTCATCTCGGGGATTTCCACAGTAACTTCATTACAGTGTTCATGTAAGCCGACTTGTGACACTTATAAAGAACATTACCTAATCTGAACATCTTTGAACTGTGAGAGAAAAGCGGAGCACCCAGAGGAAAACCACACAAATTACACACAGATAGTCACCCAAGGCTGGAATCGAACACTGGTCCCTGTGCCAGCCATTGTGCCATCCAGTTTGAGTGTATGGTCAAAAATCTGTCAGGTGGAGTATAATGTGGGAAAATGTGAAGTTGTTCTCTTTGTCAGGAAGAATAAAAACCAGAGTATTACTTACACAGAGAACAAATGCAGAATTCCAAGGTACAGAGGGATCTAAATGTTCTCATGCTCAAAACATTAGTATACATGAACAGTTCATAATCAAGAAGGCTAATGGAATGCTATCCTTTATTACAAGAGAAATTGAACATAAAAGTAAAGATGTTATGCTTCAGAGACCACATTTCTAAAACTGTGCGCAGTTTTGGTCTTCTTATTTAAGGAAGGATATAAATGCATTGGAGGTGGTTGAGAGGAGGTTTACAAGATTGATACCTGGAATCGGCGGGTTGTTTTACGAGGACTGATTGGACAAATTGGGCTTTTTTTCATTGGAGTTTAGAAGAGTAAGGGGTGACTTGATTGAAGGAGATAAGATATTGAATGGTCTAAACAAGGTAGATGTAGAAAGGATGGGCAGCACGGTAGCGCAAGTGGATAGCACTATGGTTTCACAGCGGCAGGTTCCCAGGTTCGATTCCATGCTGGGTCACTGTCTGTGCAGAGTCTGCACGTTCTCCCCGTATCTGCGTGGGTTTCCTCCGGGTGCTCCGGTTTCCTCCCACAGTCCAAAGACGTCCAGGTTAGGTGGATTGGCCATGATAAATTGCCCTTAGTGACCAAAAAAAAGGTTCGGAGGGGTTCTTGGGTTATGGGGATAGGGTGGAAATGAGGGCTTAAGTGGGTCGGTGCAGACTCGATGGGTCAAATGTCCTCCTTCTGCACTGTATGAACTATGTACTATGTAATATGGTGTTGCCTCTGGTGGATGAGTCCAGAAGTAAGGGACACTGTTTTAAAATTAGGGGTCAACCCTAGTACAGGAGAAATATTTTCTCAGAGGGTTGTGTGACTTTGGAACACTCTGCTATGAAATAGTTGCCTGGCCCCAACAAGAGGTGCAGTGCATCTGATGCCAATGCCATCCAGCGAGACAGCACCAATATTTGCCACATCATGAATGGCAAGCTGCCTGGGATGACTTGAATCAGCATTGGGCTAGTTAAGAGCAATAGCTTCAATTTCTATGTTGTACTTGTGTCCGGGCTATTAAAGGAAGTATCGTGAATTTAGTTGCCATTTGATTAACAGAACAATAAGATTGGTTCTGATTTGCCATTTGACCAATTTACAATCGATATAAATGATCTGCAAGCAGGGACAGAGTGTAACATAGCAAAATTTGTGGAAGATACGAAAATAGGTGGGAAAGCAGGCAGTGAAGAGGAGATAAAGAGTTTACAGCCGGCTATAGATAGGCTAGAAGGTTGGGCCAAAATTTGGCGGATGGAGTTTAATGTGGATAATTGTGAGGTTATCCATTTTGGCTGAAAGATTATTATCTAAATGGAAAGCAGATTCAAGATGTGTCTGGGGAGAGGGATCTGGGTCTTTGTTCATGAATTGCAGAAAGTCAGTACGCAGGTACAGCATGTAATTAAAAAGGCGAATGGAATGTTAATGTTTATTGCAAAAGGACTGGAGTATAAAAGTAGAGAAGTGTTGTTGCAATTTTATAGGGTGTTGGTGAGACCACATCTGGAGTATTGTGCCCAGTTTTGGTCTCCTTATTTGAGGAAGGATGTGGTGGCATTGGAAGCAGTCCAGAGGAGGTTCACCAGATTGATTCCGGGGATGAAAGGGTTGACGTATGAAGAGAGATTAAACAGCTTGGGCTTGTACTCGCTGGACTTTAGAAGAGTGAGAGTGGATCTGATCGATGTGTATAAAATCCTAAGAGGGATTGATAAAATAAACATAGAGAGAAATATTCCCCCTTGTGGGGCAATCTGGAATGAGAGGTCACAGATGTGGGCAGCACGGTAGCATTGTGGATAGCACAATTGCTTCACAGTTCCAGGGTCCCAGGTTCGATTCCAGCTTGGGTCACTGTCTGTGCGGAGTCTGCACATCCTCCCCGTGTGTGTGTGGGTTTCCTCCGGGTGCTCCGGTTTCCTCCCACAGTCCAAAGATGTGCAGGTTAGGTGGATTGGCCATGGTAAATTGCCCTTAGTGTCCAAAATTGCCCTTAGTGTTGGGTGGGGTTACTGGGTTATGGGGATAGGGTGGAGGTGTTGACTTTGGGTAGGGTGCTCTTTCCAAGAGCCGGTGCAGACTCGATGGGCCGAATGGCCTCCTTCTGCACTGTAAATTCTATGAAAAATTCTATGATAATCTATGATATAAGTTGAGAGACGGTAGATTTAAAATGGAGATGAGGAGGAACTACTTCTAGCAGAGGGTAGTGAATATTTGGAACTCGCTACCCCATAGTACGGTGGACTCTGAATCATTTAATAGTTGCAAGAAGGAGATAGATATATTTCTGATTTTGAAAACGGGTTAAAGAGATATGGACAACATGTAGGTAGGTGGATCTGAGACCAGTAAAAGATCAGCCATACCTGGTTGAATGGCGGAGCAGGCTCAAAGGGCTGAATTGCGTCCTTCTGCTCCTAAAACCAATGTACCTTGTACCAAGCTCATTAGTTTTGCATACAGTGGTATCTGCACTTCCAGGGGTATCAGGGTTCATAACAACTTGCATGGTCCCGAAAGGTTCAAGAAGTCACCTGTTGCACTTGTGTTGCTATTCAGGCAAAGCTCAGCAATGCAAATTATTGAAATGAATCAAAAGGTTGCTTTCATTGACTCTGTGGGCGACTCTTAAAAATGTCCTATGAAATGGCCTAGCCACTCTGTCAAGGGTAATTAGTGATGAGCAACAAATGTTGGCCTTGCCAGTGATGCTACAAAATCATTTTTTTTTTACACTTTCTTAATATGGAAATGGTCATCTAGGTAGGATATGCCCATCAAATTACGTTGGACACTCAGCAAACCCAATGTGCATGTTCTTCTGAACGAATTACCAGTTCCCCACTCACCTATGTCAATTGCCTTCTCCACACTGGATGTGATGTTGAGTGTATAATATGGGCGGGGATATTATATATGGTTGTGAATGAAAGTTTGTGGCATCATATATATTTTCAGCACCCTCTGCTCCGACCACGTCTGTTGAGAGTGTTGTGGCCAGCTGTCAACTCAATTTCTGAAAATTCTAGAATAAAACCATGATCAATCCTGTTGCTACCTTCCATTAACTAAGTTATTGCACTGATATGTATTGTGGAGGAATACACGAGTTTGGGAGAAGGTGGAGGATAAAAACAGGGCAAGTGACAGAATGTCAAAAAGCCCACTTCAACCCACCGACTTCTGCATTTAACTAGAGAGCATCAATCTGAGGGCGAGCAACCCCTGAGAGCGGGGTTGTCAATTACAACATATTAACTGCTTAATTACTGTGATATTAACATGGCTCTTTCAAATTACCTGTGGGCGCATGGATTTCCCAGGCTTCCTGGAACTCACTGGTCGAAGTAGTTTGAAAACATAGAATGGGTAGAGCACAGAAGAAGACTATTTGGCTTGTCATCTATGTTGGTTCTCTGAACGATTAATTCACCTACAGTCACTCCCCCACCTTCTTCACGTTACCCTGCACATTCTTCCTTTTCAGATAATACTCCAATTCCCTCTTGAATGCCTTGACTAGGGCAGCATAGTGGAGGGCAGCATGGTAGCATAGTGGTTAGCACAGTTGCTTCACAGCTCTCGGGTCCCAGGTTCGATTCCCGGCTTGGGTCACTGTCTGTGTGGAGTCTGCAAGTTCTCCCCGTGTGTGCGTGGGTTTCCTTCAGGTGCTCCAGTTTCCTCCCACAGTCCAAAGATATGCAGGTTAGGTGGATTGGCCATTCTAAATTGCCCTTAGTGTCCAAAAAGGTTAGGTTGGGTTACGGGGATAAAGGGGATAGGGTGGAGGCATGGGCTAGTGCAGACTCGATGGGCTGAATGGCCTCCTTCTGCACTGTAAATTCTATAAATTCTATGAACCTATCTTCACCACTATCTCAGGCAGTGTATTCTAGACCCTAACGATTTGCTGCATGAAAATGTTTACCCTCATTTCGCCATTGCTTCTCTTGCCAACCACATTAAATCTGTGCCCTCTGTTTCTCGTTCCTTGCACCATTGGGAACAGTTGCTCCCCATCTACTCCTCACCACAACCCCTCCTCCCCATAATGTTGAATATCTCTGTCAAATCTCCTCTCAACCTTCTCTTCTCCAAGGAGAACAGACCCAACTTCTCCAATTTATCCACGTTAGTTGTCTAATACTACTTCTCTAGTAATTGTGATGGTATTTAATTCCTGCATTCTTTAGTATCAATGGGATGATAGAAGACTTTTGGATTCTCTTTTACATAAGCTTCCAGCTTCTTGTTATACGCTCTCTTTTTTTCTCGTATTTTCTTTTTCAATTCACCGCTGCATCTTCGATATTCAGCCTCATGGTCGGTCCTATTAGCTGCCATATGCACACTTTTGCTTATTGATCTTAAACTCTTTTAGGGAGCTCTAGATTTGTTTACCCTGCATTTCCCATTCAAGGGACCAAATCTTTTTTTTTTAATTTAGATTACCCAATTCATTTTTTCCAATTAAGGGGCAATTGAGGTTGCCCAGCAGCTGTACATTGATGGGAGCGGAAGCCCTTGTGGTTGATGAACACTCCTTCGTGATCTGAAAGTGCTGTAAATGTGCAGTTGGTGACATTCTGCGTGGGTCAATCAACCTAGCCTGCACATCTTTGGGTTGTGGAGGTGAAACCCACGCAAACATGGGGAGAATGTGCAAACTCCACATAGACAGTGAAGAGCCGGGATCGAACCTGGGACCTCGGCACCGTGAGGCAGCAGTGCTACTCACTGCGCCACCGTGCTGCCCCCTCAAGGGACCAAATCTTGACTGCGCCTAAACTATCTATTTTTTCAAGGTAGCCCATTGCTCACTTACAGTTTTGCCTGCCGACCTTTGATTCCAATTTATTTGGTTCAGATCCACTCTTACCCCACTGTAGTTGGCTTTCCCCCGGTTAATTATTCCTACTCTGGATTGTTCCTTGTTGTATAACCAACCTAAAACTTGCGATACAATGTTCACTGTCCCATAAGTGTTTGCCTACTGACACTTGATCCACTTGGCCCACCTCATTTTAAAGAACCAGGTCTGGCAGTCCTTCCTTTCTCATTGGACTAGAAACATAGCAGTGCAGAGAATTCTCCTGAACATACTCGGGGTACTCTTGTCCCTCGCTGCCCTATACAGCACTCCTTTTTCAGTCTATATTCAGACGATTAATGTCCCCCATTACAACACAGCAACAATTGAAGGGGTTGAAGACATGCCAGGGAAACATGCCAATAGGTATTGACCCTTCACAGCTGGTTTCTTGCCTGATTATGTGAACGGTTTTCCTCACAGTGTTTGTGCTGCAAAGTCATTTTGACAACCCTGAAGGTTTCTTCATCTGATCTGCACTTTGGGTTTCCCTCCATCAATGTAGAGCAGCTGTGCAGCCACTAACAGCTGTTTATGCAGGTGGGCGTAAGACTCCCAGGCAGCTGCTAGGATACTTTTCTCCTGAAGCAGTTCATTCTCCCTGATCTATTTGAAACTTAAAACAGACTTACTGAGTGGTTGCTTGTGGACAAGGGGTATCAGATTTTCACTGTGTTGCTTTGGGCTTCAGATGAGAACCAAAATGGCCACCGGCAGATGGAACACCAGCAACCTGCTTCTCCTCACCTGTAGCTCCACAGGAGAGAAGGCTATACCCAGCACACAAAGGTTTCCAGGCAGAACATAAGCTTCCTCAATGTGTTTGATCGCCAGTGGCTGTCAAATTCAATGCCGCTCTCAAATTCTTTGATTCCAGATCCTTCCAGGATTCTGCCAGAGGCATTTGCAGAACCTCTCAGTCATCGGCCCACAAATGATGGCTCATTTGCCAGGGCCAGCAATTATGTGAACTTTTCCTGTGAAGACACCAATCGGAATGAATGTGCTCTTGGGTTTGTGGCTCCGGCTGATGCAGAATGTCACCAACTGCACATTTACAGCACTTTCAGATCACAAAGGAGTGTTCATCAACCGCAAGGGCTTCCGCTCCATCAATGTACAGCTGCTGTGCAACCTCAAACAGCTGTTCATGCAGGTGGGGGTAAGACTCCCAGGCGGCTGCCATGATACTTTTCTCCTGTAGCAGTTCATTCTCCCTGCTCTATTTGCAACTTGAAGCAGACTTACTGAGTGGTTGCTTGTGGACAAGGGATATCCATTTAAAATATGGCTGATGTCATCGGTAAGGATTCCAAACAATGAGGCCCAGGAACAGTAAAAAGCCACACGGAAACCAGGTGTCACTAAACAAGCCACCAGCAGACTGAAAATTTTCTTCAGGTGCCTGGGCAGATCTGGAAATGTCCTTCAGTACTCAGAGACCAAGTGTACAGAAAGCGTGCGGGGTGCTGCACTCTGCACAACACCGGATTTTGGCGCTGTGTGAGGAACAAGGCTCAGAGCACAGAGCCTCTTCAGGTGATTCCGAGGGGAAGGAATATGATGTTAGTCAAGGCAACAGCAACAGAATACATTGCTGCCTGGGATGTACTCATTATTCATGAACTTTACCTGTTTTCACCTGTCCGCCCACCTGACAACCACAAGCAAAAGCCATTCCCCGCCTACCCACCCACCCACAGCCACCACCGTCCTTCCCACTCCCCCCTAACACAAAACAGTCCTGCAAACAACCAAGCATCCCTTAAAAATTCCTCATTACTCAGCGTCAATCCATGTTCAACCATTCATGACAAGTGAAAAGGTCACTTGCCCAGCAGCAGCTAAAGATGGGTGAGACTGGAAAGTGATGCAAATAAATAACAGTTATATGGCGCAAAAAACAAACAGAAATTTATCAACCTCACAGGACTGGATATTACAGGCCGATGGACAGCTTGTGCATCACCCCCACCCCCTAGAAAGAAAGTTGGCTTGGAACCAACCCGCCCTGAGCCAGCCTGCCCCATAATGCACTGTGGCCAGACTAAGCAAGAGCTGATCGGAACTGCTGCTCCTCACTGGGGAGGAAGTCACCCCCAGGGAGCTGCTCGCAGCTCTATCAATCCGATCAGTGCCAATGACATATTAGTGGCCATTTCTGGAACTGCAATGAGGAACAAGAAGAAGTAGTAATGGATATAGGCAGGAGAATGGGGGTGAGAAACATATCAGCCATGATTGACTGGTGAAGCCAAATAGCCTAATTCTGCTCCTATGTCTTATGGTCTTATACCTGGAAACAGGCATGTCTGGGTCTTGGTTTGGGGGGGTTTGAGCAGGTTAAGACAGGGGAACGGAAGGAGGTGATGGGTTTAAAGTTACAAGTAGGTAGGAAGAAGGAGAGGGCTCTATCTTGCGGGGGGGGGGGGGGTGCACTATGATAGGTGCTCCAGTATTAAGGTGGTGAGCTCAGTAGTGGGTGGGACAGTGGCGGGGGGAGGACATCGATCCGAATTAACAATCCCCCCCACTACCGAAAACACTCTCTGTGGTGGTACGTAAAATTAAACCCACTGAGGGACATGCCCGGGCAGTGCCCTGTCACAGTTCCTTGTCACAGTTCCCTGTCATAGTTTGGCACTGACAGGTTGGCATGGGGTGGGGAAGAGCCCGGATGCTTGCCAAGGTGGGGGGCAATGTTGGCATTGTAGTAGGGATAGGGGTGCCCCAATGTTGGCATTGCGGGGCTGGGGAGAGCCCCGTTGCTTGTGCTGTGGTGATGATGGTGCAGGGGGAGAGCACCCAATGCTTGTGAGGAGGGTCCTCTGTGACTGTAGGGGCGGGGATGGGGTCTACTTTCTGTGCAAATCAGGGTGCTTTTTAAAGAGAGTGCCCCGCTCTCTGTGGAGTCGACCTTGCCGCCTCTATCAGGCCCTGCCCTACCAGGCTGATGGCATAAACGCTGCGCACTCTGAACATCTGGACTAAAAACTCAATCTGCAGCTAGAGAACTACATGACAGTTTTCAGTCAGACACCAACATTCTGGAAAGAATATGGGAAAATTCCACCTATAATGTCGAACATGTGCATATTGGGGCAGCACGGTAGCATTGTGGATAGCACAATTGCTTCACAGCTCCAGGGTCCCAGGTTCGATTCCGGCTTGGGTCACTGTCTGTGCGGAGTCTGCACATCCTCCCCGTGTGTGCGTGGGTTTACTCCGGGTGCTCCGGTTTCCTCCCGCAGTCCAAAGATGTGCAGGTTAGGTGGATTGGCCATGATAAATTGCCCTTAGTGTGCAAAATTGCCCATAGTGTTGGGTGGGGTTACTGGGTTATGGGGATAGGGTGGAGGTGTTGACCTTGGGTAGGGTGCTCTTTCCAAGAGCCGGTGCAGACTCGATGGGTCGAATGGCCTCCTTCTGCACTGTAAATTCTATGATATCTGTTTTCAACTCAAATCATTTGGATGTGGCGTATTACCCATGGCTTTAGCTCAGCTGAGATAGGCTGTTATACTCTCTCCCATACGTTTGGTCAACATCGAACCTGGACCCCATGGAGTCTCATGGCTTCAGTTTAAACATGGGCAAGGAAACCTCCTGCTGATTACCACATACCAGCCACCATCAGCTGATGAATCAGTATTCCTCCATGTTAAACACCACTTGGGAGGAAGCACTGGGGGTGGCAAGGGTGCAGAATTTACACTGGGTGTGAGACTTCAATGTCCATCACCAAGAGTGGCTCGGTAGTAGCAGCACAGTGCGAACTAGCCGGGTCCTAAAGGACATAGCTGCTAGACTGGGACTACAGCGGGTGGTGAGAGAACCAACAAGAGGGAAAAACATACTTGGCCTCACCCTCACCAATCTGCCTGCTGCAGATGCATCTGTAATGTTACACATTATGGGCGGACTTTTCCCATATTTTTTCCAGAGTGTCAGGCTCTGACTGAAAACTGGCATCTGAAAACTCAGTATCGGTAGAAGTGACCACCGCCCAGTCCTTGTGGAGACAAAGTCCCATCTTCACATTGAGGATACCTTCCATCGTGTTGTGTGGCACTACCACCATGCTAAATGGGATAGACTTCGAACAGATCTAGCAGCTCAGGACTGGGCATCCATGAGACGCTGTGGGCCATCAGCAGCAGCAGAATTGTATTCAACCACAATCTGCAACCTCATGGCCCGGCTTGTCCCCCACTCTACCATTACCACCAGGCCAGGGGATCAACCCTTGTTCAACGAAGAGTGCTGGAGAGCATGGCAGGAGCAACAGCAGGCACATCGACCTGGTAAAGCTACAACACAGGTCTACTTGTGTGCCAAACAGCATAGGCAGCAAGTAATAGACAGAGCTAAGCGATTCCACAACCAATGCATCAGATCTAAGCTCTGCAGTCCTGCCACATCCAGCCATGAACGGTGGTGGCCTATTAAACAACTCCCTGGAGGAGGAGGCTCCACAAATAGCCCCATCCTCAATGATGGAGGAGCCCAGCACATATGTGAAAAAGACAAGGCTGAGGCATTCGCAACAATCTTCAGCCAGAAGTGCCGAGTGGATGATTTATCTCGGTCTCCTCCAGAGATCCCCAGCATCACAGATGTCAGTCTTCAGCCAATACGATTCAATCCACGTAATATCAAGAAACGGCTGAAGGAACTGGACAGTGCAAAGGCTATGGGTCCTGATAATATTCCAGCAATAGTACTGAAGACTTGTGCTCCAGAACTTGTTGCACACATAGCCATGCTGTTCCAGGACAGATACAATACTGCATCTATCCGGCAATGTGGAAAATTGCCCATTTGTCTTTGTACACAAGAAAGAGGACAAATCCAACCCAGCTAATTACTGCCCTATCAGTCTGCTCTCCATCATCAGCAAAATGATGGAAGACGTCATCAACAGTGCTATCAAGCGGCACTTACTCGGCAATAACCTTCTCACGGACGCTCAGTTTGGGTTCCGCCAGGTCACTCAGCTCCTGATGTCATTACAGCCTTAGTTCAAACATAGACAAAAGAGCTCAGTTTCAGAGGTGAGGTGAGAGTGACTGCCCTTGACATCAAGGCAGCATTTGACTGAGTATGGCATCAAGGAGCCCTAGCTAAACTGGAGTCAATGGGACTCAGGGGGAAAACTCTCCGCTGGTTGGAGTCATACCTGGAACAAAGGAAGATGGCTGCGGTGTTTGGATCATCTCAGCTCCAGGACATCACTGCAGGAGTTCCTCAGGATAGTGTCCTCGGCCCAACCATCTTCAGCTGCTACATCAATGACCTGCCTTCCATCATAAGGTCAGAAGTGGGGATGTTTGTGGATGACTGCACAGTGTTCAGCACCATTCATGACTCCTCAGATAATGAAGCAGTCCATGTCCAAATGCAGCAAAACCTGGACAAAATCGACGCTTGAGCTGACAAGTGGCAAGTTGCATTTGCGTCACACAAGTGCCAGGCAATGACCATCTCCTACAAGAGAGGATCTAACCATCGCCCCTTGACATTCAATGGCATTACCATCACTGAAACCCCCACAATTAACATCCTGGGGGTTACCATTGATCAGAAACTGAACTGGACTAGTCACATTAATACTGTGGCTACCAGAGCAGGTCAAAGGCTAGGAATCCTACGGCGGGTAACTTACCTCCTGACCCCCCAAAGCCTGGCCACCATTTACAAGGCACAAGTTAGGAGTATAACAGTGGGCAGCACGGTGGCACAGCGCCCCCATGGCGCCGAGGTCCCAGTTCCATCCCAGCCCTGGGTCACTGTCCGTGTGGAGTTTGCACATTCTCTCCGTGTTTGCTTGGGTTTCGCCCCCACAACTCAAAATGTGTGCAGGGTAGGTGGATTGGCCACACTAAATTGCCCCTTAATTGGAAGAAATGAATTAGATACTCTAAAATTTAAAAGAAAAAGAAAACAAGGAAAAAAAATAGGAGTGTAATGGAATACTCTTCACTTGCCTGGATGAGTGCAGCTCCAACAACAATCAGCCACCAAAAGGAGCAACAAAGCAGAGGTGTTGAGCTCTCATAGCCACCAGTCTCATTTATTGAACATGATAGTGCCATCTCGAAGCAGAATGCCAAATATCTGGGCAGATCAAGTGACATCCCGGAGTCTCCAAAGTTCTATTATATGCATCACAACTTTGCCATTCACAGTAGCATAGACAGGGACTAGATGGTAGAGAGGCCTTGAGAGTGTTTCTGCCAATTGGCTGTACCAATTAGATGATACATGTTAGCTGCTGGTGTCCTTGCAGCAGATGGCATTTCCCGGTCTGCTGCCCTGGATTTTATGTAACCAAATCTCACAGTCATTGTCAGGTAGTTTCACCCCTGTCTATAACTGTGAGTGTAAGAGCTAAACGCAGTATGATGAACTGCAAACTCTTGGGCAATACAAGTGCAAATACAAAACACAACTGGGAAACTGAAAACTGTCAATGGTCTAAGGTTTCTGCCCATATTTTCAGGTATTACTCAATTGAAAAAATTATCCTCAAACCTTCTGCCTTAACCGCACCCATTTCTGCTCTTCCCCCACACCTCTGGGTGGCTCTGCTAAGAATCCTGAAAGATTAAAATAAATCTGCTGCCAGTATCACATCCAGATTTCAGATTTACCACAGGTTACTTTTGCACTTTGTCTTCTGTTTCCCTGTTGCGTTCAATTTCCTGTCTCAATATCAGTCCATCTCTCCTGATAAGCTGGAGAATAGCTTTGGAGCTGGATTCTTCGCAGCCCTGCGCCAAAATCACATTTGGTGCCAGGGCAGAGAGTCCAATTTCACGCCAAAATCGGGCCTGGTGATTCTCCGGGACCCGAGAATCAACGTTTTTGCGGAGTACTCCACGCAGCTGGGGAGCCATTGCCAGAGGCCCGCCCAGCGATCCTCCGCTCCCGACCGGCCAAGTTCCCGACGGCATGGTTCTAACCGCCTATCGACATTCGGGAAGCTCGCGTGGCGGCTGCGGACTCAGTCCGTGTCCACCCTAGTGGTGGGGCGGGGAGATTGGGCACTGCGGGGGGCCTTATGGGCGGCCAGGAGACAGATTGGGCCATTTGGATCTTGGGCGCCTGGCCGATTGGGGGGTGGGGGGCGCCATTGTTCAGCTGCCCTCTGCGGTCCAAGTCCGCCAGGGCGCTCGGCGCAACCGCTGGAGGCAGCCGCTGTGCACATGCGCAGACTCAAAACCGGAAATGCGGGAGCCAGTATCCGCAGCTAAAGTTACGTGGCTCACTCTGGGTCCCTGCTAGCCCCCTGCAGGTGAGTGAATTGGCTTATCTTATCGGAAACTCTGGAGTGAAACGCCAGCGTTTTTACGCCGGCAAGGGGACATAGTCGCATTTTGGGAGAATCCAGCCGTTGGTCTCAAAACTTGTTTCCTATTCTATGACTCTAAACTTTGGTTTTGCAATGATGTTATTTACTTTTCCCGTGACATTTCTGATCATTTACTTCACGTTTTAAAAAAAAAGAGAATATGCTTGAGCCGTATTTCCCTCAATTGGCCAGTGTGTGTCATCCAAAATCTGAACCGCTGTGAAGGGGGACAATTTGAAAATATCCAAGTACCAAATTGATAATCCTGAACCAAACTGCCTGGGTCCTATTCCCAGAAAAATGCAGTGGGTGATTTCAGCAGAGCACTGATGATTTCCATAAGTACAAAATTTGTTTGTGATTCAAATGAGTTAACAGGTGTATTTAAATTCAAATTGTAAGAGTCTTTAACAATGAGAATTGGGGACAGGTTAGGAGTGGAGGAGGTGAGGGGGGTAGGTAAAACTCTCTAAGCCTTGCAGTCCTCCTCACTGCTGTGAAATATGGCCAGTAATTAAACTCCCAGTCTGTGGGCCTTCCAGACTTTAAAGAGCTGTTAAGAAAGGACTGCTTATCCGAGACAGGCCAATTACCCGGAATGATGAAGTCAAGAGGAAAGTAGCTAAGTTTCTTTACTTGAGTGATCACAACCATCAGAATGTGATTAGTCCCCCCCCCCCCCCCCACCCCCCGGGAGGGAGGGACACTCGCGCTGGAAGACATAAAATAGCCATTTCCCTATTTCACACAAAACCTGACTGGTCCAGTCGGACGCTTCTTTTTTTTCCTCTTAGCCTCGATGGGACATTCGAGGATTTTGGTTCAGGTACTGGCCGCAGCCGAAAGAAATGCTTTTTTTCCCCACTGATTTGTTGATTAAAACCCACGGTCTCTGGCTGCGTCTTATCGGCATGCAACTAGCTGCTCCTTTCAATTAAAAAGGAGCCACCACAAGTGAGCAATTAACAGCTAGTAATTACTTTATTCTTCAGAACAGCAACATTCTGCCTTTCATTTCAATTATATAACGGGCAAGTGGCTGTTTGATCTACAAATTAGTGAGTTCTTGTAGTATTTGTTTAGCGGGAGATTTGGAAGGTTAATGATGGCCTGTGGTGGCACTGGTTTCCGTGATTGATGTAAAACAAGAAAAAAGGATATTAAAACTGCAACAGTCGATCAAGAAATGCAAATTCTACCTTCATGTTAATGAATGTGAGACTCGCAGAGGCCTTAATATGCAAACTGTTACACTCCATGAAACGAACATCCACTCTGCTAATAATTGATTAATAAATTGAAACCTTAAGAGTTTAATTTAGCAATGTTTTAATACAGTTTCCTGAAAGGCTGACATATTACAGTGTCTGATACCTCATGCAGTTCCACTTTGATGTGTGTATGCTTGACAGAAGTAAAGAGGCACAAAAGTTCCTTCACTCCCCCCGTCCCCAACAACTCCTGCACACCCAATATCCACCCCCCCCCCCCCCACTTTCAGGGACCCCAAAATGTGTTGATTTCATTTTTAATTAGAAGCTAATAACTTGAGGATTTTTCTCCTCACCAGATTGACTTAATGACCAGTCCGTTACCTCAAGGAATCGACTTTCCTTTACGTTGCACCACAGCTTGTCTGGTGATGTAATTTTAATTAATATTGATTTACCTCGCTTTGCAAAATTGTACTCATGACTGTGGGTAAATTTGCTGCAGGAGGTTGTACTGAGTGAATGATTATCCAATGTATTGTGTGCAGGTTGGTTCCAGTGAAATGTTGTTCAAATGTTAAGGCAGGTGAAAAGAGAGTTGCATTTATATAGTGCCTTTCAATACCTCAGGGCATCCAAGAGTGCTTTACAGCTAATCAAGTACTTTTAAAGTGTATAACTCACTGCTGTAATGTAGGAGGTAGTTTTTATATTCCAGTGGAGGTGAAACAGGGAGCACAGGATTTAAACACAACAGGATGATTATAAATTTAAACTCAGCAGTGCCAATTAAATGATTTTAAAACCATATTATTAGGGTGGCATAGTCACTATTTGCAGCATTTTTACATTTTATTGTGAAACCGGACAGTTTTTTCAATATCTTTGACATTTTTTTAATGGCAAAATATATTGTTACATTAAAAACTGAAAAGCTTCCACAATTACATTTTCCTGAACATGCCTGCACTTCCTGTGCACACGTGATGGTTTGATAGCTTCAAACTTTCATTTTGATAGATAAATTGGAACTTAATTAAAATTTCTATGCTTTCCCTTGACCCTGATTGTTTAAACTGTTTTTTTTTAAGCCAGTTTTTAAAGGTTATTTCGATTGTAAGTTTGTAAGTTTAGGCCAGCAAGATTGGGACATAAACAGGTGTAAATTTTGATCTGTCATTCAATTTGTGTTGATACAATCCAATCCAGGTTAACATTGGGAGCCGGGCTCTGGCATCATGTTGTAGATATGTCAAGCTATGCTAGCTGTTGACCACTCTGTTAAGCCATCTTCCATGTTTTACAACAGAAAACATAGCATTCTGTGCTTCCAAGAATGAAGCCAGCGTTATGGTTGGTCTTATTTGTGCTATTTGGGCTGTTATCACAGCTTTCTTGGGTAACAGAAGACTCTGGATACACTAATTCCCTGTCAAAGTGAGGCTTGTGTACCTCTATATTGAAACGTGGACATTGGCAGCTCAGCACAGAACATCTCTGGCACAGCCTGAATTGCTTCCTTTAACCTTTTTTCTACCTTTTTTCTACCAAGAAAAGTCTAAATCCAGGTTCACTATGGGACAGTCATTGGTAGCAACAGTGGTGTTGGTGGCAAATAAGTTACAACAGCAGAGACGCTCAAAAGAAGCTGCTTGGCAGGAGAAAAGAATAAAGAAAAAATGGCAAGAAATTATTCCAAAGTGGAATCAATTTACTCACTTTCTTAAAATAACGGATGTAAGTGATTCCCAAACAACCCCTAGATGCCCATTGTTCATGAGGATAAATATAATTGATTAAGAAATTGAGCATCTTACAAACACAAATATATTGTGTGCAAGATGTTCGCTACTTCATTTCGATATTCAAAAGACGTTCTTGCCAGTTTAAGACAGGTGCATTCAGCACATATTTTCACCGTGTGATGTATAAAGTCAGCGAGGATCTGGCACGAGATTTGGAAAACAGATTATTTTTCAATTGTGAAGTTAAAGCTGTAATGAATTTGAAAGCTAACTGATAAGACATTGTGACACTTGGCTTTAATTGTAGCTAATAGGCTATGACTGTTAACAAGTGACAAGGGATGATGTTGGCTTGTCATTCTTTGATGATGCCATCTGTCACGAGTTGTCTGTACCAATAACTGATCTTCATTTGTCTCTGCTTTAATCCTCTCCTATATTCCAGGTTGTATTCTCTTAAGTAGATACTGTTTTTCCCTTTCTGTTCTTACAGATTCACTCCTCTTTTGGAATACATGCCAATTTTGAATAGATTAGTTCCAATAATGTAATGTAAGGGTGGCTGGTTTGATTTTGTTTGTTTGCTATCATTTCTTCTGCTTATTAGCACCTTAGGACAATTTACTATGTGTTAAATAAATGGAAGCTGTTCCTATTGTATTTTCCTCGGTTGCTGTGTTCACATGGGGGGGGGGGGGGGGGGGAGCTCACCATATAGAAATGAGCTGAAGCCTGCATTCTACCACCTGTCCCTACGATACAGCATGACACCAGCTCACTGAAAAATTTGTTGGTTTCGCCCGGAGGTGGCAGCCGTTTATTAACTTCTTTGGGGAAAATTAAGCTGTCAGCAGATATAAGGTGGGGGATGGTGAAGGGAAAGAGGGAGGCATGGGGGTTGGTTGAGGTGGGAAATAGTTAGTGGGAAAGGGGGACGGGGGAACTGTGTATGTAAGCCACGTTGGTTGGGACTAGTTGTAGGTTGGGTGGGTGTTATTTGTTCTGTTGTTTTATTTCCTCTTGAAAGTTGTTGTTAAAAATTATATATGCCTTAATAAAATATTTTCAAAAAAGAAGAAAAATGTGTTGGTGCTCAAGAGGGCAAAATGTTGCAACCTGGGCAAAGTGATGAAGATCTCAGCACGCCATTACTACTAATATTGCCTCTCCCTTTCTGTCACATGGTACTAGCTTAACAAGCTGTCCAATGACAAAGTCAGACTATATTTACCAGTGTCACCCTATTCATAGAATTTACAGTGCAGAAGGAGGCCATTCGGCCTATCGAGTCTGCACCGACTCTTGGAAAGCGCACCCCATCCAAGCACACAACTCCATGCTATCCCCATAACCCCACCTAACCTAAGGGCAATTTAGCATGGCCAATCCACCTAACCTGCACATGGCAGCACTCATGCATTTAGTGGCATCTGGTGGTGTTGCAATGTAATCTGAGACATCGACCACCAGATGCTGCATCATGATTGATTCCACATGTTCATTGAGGGAGTTGGCTCCAAGCTCTGCATGAGACCTTGGCCGGGTTTCTCCGACCCTGCGTCGGGTCGGAGAATCCCCGGGGAGAGGTGCGAATCCCGGCTCGCCGCCCCGACGCCGGCTTCCCTATTCTCCGGCGCCATTTTCCGGGGGCAGCGGCCTCTCCGGCGATTCTCCAGGCACCGATGGGCCCAGTGGCCGTCAAGTTTGGCTCAGTCCAGCCGGCGTGAATTACTCACCTCACACACGGCGGGACCTGGCAGGTAAGTGTGCATGGGCTGTCCCGGTGGGGGGATCCGAAACCGGGGAGGGGGGTCCGAACCCGGGGGGGGTCGGGCCCACATAGTGGCAGGCGGGGTGGTTCCATGGGGGCCTTGTTTCCTCCGCGCCAGGCACCTATAGGGCTCTGCCATATTGCCCGGGGGCTGGCACGGAGAAGGGAACCCCCGCGCATGCGCGGAAATACGCCGGCAGTTTCACGCATGCGTGAACTCGCGCCGGCCCTTCAGAGCCGGCTGGAGTTGTGGGAACCACACTGGCGTCAACCTAGCCCCGAGAAAGTGGAGAGTTCCTCACTTACGGGGGCTGTTGACGCCGGAGTGGTGGGCGCCGGTTTTCACGCCGGTATGGAGACATAGCCCCATTATTGCAGAATCCCGACTTTGTGTCAACTTTGTGTTGGACTCCTCCACGCTGCTTCGTGTTGGACCCCTCCACGCTGCTTCGTGTTGGACTCCTCCACGCTGCTTTGTGTTGGACTCCTCCATGCTGCTTTGTGTTGGACTCCTCCATGCTGCTTTGTGTTGGACTCCTCCACGCTGCTTTGTATTGGACTCCTCCACGCTGCTTTGTGTTGGACTCCTCCACGCTGCTTTGTGTTGGACTCCTCCATGCTGCTTTGTGTTGGACTCCTCCATGCTGCTTTGTGTTGGACTCCTCCACGCTGCTTTGTGTTGGACTCCTCCATGCTGCTTTGTGTTGGACTCCTCCACGCTGCTTTGTATTGGACTCCTCCATGCTGCTTTGTGTTGGACCCCTCCATGCTGCTTTGTGTTGGACTCCTCCATGCTGCTTTGTGTTGGACTCCTCCACGCTGCTTTGTATTGGACTCCTCCACGCTGCTTCGTGTTGGACTCCTCCACGCTGCTTTGTGTTGGACTCCTCCATGCTGCTTTGTGTTGGACTCCTCCATGCTGCTTTGTGTTGGACTCCTCCATGCTGCTTTGTGTTGGACTCCTCCATGCTGCTTCGTGTTGGACTCCTCCACGCTGCTTTGTATTGGACTCCTCCATGCTGCTTTGTATTGGACTCCTCCATTCTGCGTCATGTTGGACTCCTCCACGCTGCTTTGTGTTGGACTCCTCCATGCTGCTTTGTGTTGGACTCCTCCATGCTGCTTTGTGTTGGACTCCTCCACGCTGCTTTGTATTGGACTCCTCCATGCTGCTTCGTGTTGGACTCCTTCACGCTGCTTTGTGTTGGACCCCTCCATGCTGCTTCGTGTTGGACTCCTCCATGCTGCTTCGTGTTGGACTCCTCCACGCTGCTTCGTGTTGGACCCCTCCATGCTGCTTCGTGATGGACTCCTCCATGCTGCTTTGTGTTGGACTCCTCCATGCTGCTTTGTGTTGGACTCCTCCACGCTGCTTTGTGTTGGACTCCTCCACGCTGCTTTGTGTTGGACTCCTCCATGCTGCTTCGTGTTGGACCCCTCCACGCTGCTTTGTGTTGGACTCCTCCACATTGCTTCGTGTTGGACCCCTCCATGCTGCTTTGTGTTGGACTCCTCCATGCTGCTTTGTGTTGGACTCCTCCATGCTGCTTCATGTTGGACTCCTCCACACTGCTTCGTGTTGGACTCCTCCACACTGCTTTGTGTTGGACTCCTCCATGCTGCTTCGTGTTGGACTCCTCCATGCTGCTTTGTGTTGGACTCCTCCATGCTGCTTTGTGTTGGACTCCTCCACGCTGCTTTGTGTTGGACTCCTCAATGCTGCTTTGTGTTGGACTCCTCCATGCTGCTTTGTGTTGGACCCCTCCACGCTGCTTTGTGTTGGACCCCTCCACGCTGCTTTGTGTTGGACTCCTCAATGCTGCTTTGTGTTGAACTCCTCCATGCTGCTTTGTGTTGGACTCCTCCATGCTGCTTCGTGTTGGACTCCTCCACACTGCTTCGTGTTGGACTCCTCCATGCTGCTTTGTGTTGGACTCCTCCATGCTGCTTCGTGTTGGACCCCTCCATGCTGCTTCGTGTTGGACTCCTCCATGCTGCTTCGTGTTGGACCCCTCCATGCTGCTTCATGTTGGACTCCTCCACGCTGCTTTGTGTTGGACTCCTCCATGCTGCTTCTTGTTGGACTCCTCCACGCTGCTTCGTGTTGGACCCCTCCACGCTGCTTTGTGTTGGACTCCTCCACGCTGCTTCGTGTTGGACTCCTCCATGCTGCTTCGTGTTGGACTCCTCCATGCTGCTTCGTGTTGTACCCCTCCATGCTGCTTTGTGTTGGACTCCTCCATGCTGCTTTGTGTTGGACTCCTCCACGCTGCTTCGTGTTGGACTCCTCCATGCTGCTTTGCATTGTCCCCAGGCTTCCTGGCATCTTTCCAAATGAATCAAACATTGCATTGTTCATACCGATCAGCTCTCTTCTGAAGTCTGGCCCATTAAAGCCCTCACCTTAGCCATAGATTCATAGAATTTACAGTCTGCAGCGGCCCTTGGAAGGAGCACCCTACTTAAACACACACACCTTCACCCTATCTCCGTAACCCAGTAACCCAACCTAACCTTTTGGACACTAAGGGCAATTTAGCATGGCCAATCCACCTAACCTGCACATCTTTGGATTGTGGGAAGAAACTGGAGCACCCGGAGGAAACCCACACAGACACAGGGAGGGAGTGCAAACTCCACACTGACAGTCACCTGAGGCTGGAATTGAACCTGGGACCCTGGAGCTGTGAGGCAGCAATGTTAACCACTGTGCCACCGTGCCACCCCCGTCTTCTGGAGTAGAGCTCATATATGACTTTGCACCCGCACTATCCTTAGCCCCCTGCCCTAGCTACAGTGCATTTGTGCCTTGTGTCTCACCATCTGGTCACACCTCTTAAGGTGTGTATCTGAATTGGAGGCTGCATGGTTTGAAATCAAGTGACAGCGTATCTTGATCACCTTTGTCTTAGTCGTTTTCCACCACTGCATGGACAGGTTACAGTCCATGGGTATCTGAAAGGGAAAAATAACACGTTTATGGTGAGAGAAGAGGGTGAACATGCGTGCATACGCAATCTGCAACTTGTAAATCGGAAGAAATTATTGGATATGGGGAAGTGGGATGTGAGAAGGCGGGAGGGTTAGGTATCAGGGAGGGCACTATCGTGTGTAATGAATTTAGCTCCAGCAGTGGCCACAGGCTCAGCAATGATCCTTACAATAAGGCCAGCACTATCTCCTCCATGTGTCGGCTATTTTAAATTCCTCCATTGGACATGGGCGTCGCTGACAAGCCAGCATCTATTGCCCATCTCTAATTGCCCTTGAACTGAGTGTCTTGCTAGACCATTTCAGAGGGCAATTAAGAGTCAACCACATTACTGTGGCTCTGAAGTCAGAGCCCAGGTAATATTAGTAGATTTCCTTCCCCAATGGACATGAGGGAGCCTGGTGGGTTTTATAATCATTGAAGATAATTTCATGGTCACCATTGCTGAGAACTATTTCAGATTTTGTTAACAAAATTCAAATAAATTATCTTTAAATCAATAATTCTACCTAAAATATTAGCCTGTCTTATTTTTGGTACAGCTGGACTTGCTCTATATTTTAAGGGTTTTCTGTTCTCAATTAAGGGCAGCACGGTAGCATTGTGGAGAGCACAATTGCTTCACAGCTCCAGGGTCCCAGGTTCGATTCCGGCTTGGGTCACTGTCTGTGCGGAGTCTGCACATCCTCCCCGTGTGTGCGTGGGTTTCCTCTGGGTGCTCCGGTTTCCTCCCACAGTCCAAAGATGTGCAGGTTAGGTGGATTGGCCATGATAAATTGCCCTTAGTGTCCAAAATTGCCCTTAGTGTTGGGTGGGGTTTACTGGGTTATGGGGATAGGGTGAAGGTGTTGACCTTGGGTAGGGTGCTCTTTCCAAGAGCCGGTGCAGACTCGATGGGCCAAATGGCCTCCTTCTGCACTGTAAATTCTATGATAATTCACATCTGCAACGTATAGTTTTTTTTCTATCTATCCACAAACCTTGTTTTGACAGGAAAGCATTTTGGAAACATGGCCAGCCAATTCCTTTCCAAGTTTTATGAATGAGCTTCAGTAATTCATATTAACATTAGTGCAGATAAATTATGCCTCAGCAGTCAGCACTAAGATCCTAAATCAGTGTTGAGGAGGACAACCTATCCATTAAATATTTGTTCACCGCTGCAGAATGATCAGCATAATCTCAGCCAGCCCTTAAGTTCTAAACATCCCAATATCACTAAGCAGAACAATGAGATGGCCAGCATGTTTAGTGAAGAATTTTGTTCCCTGTACCCACCACTCCATCGCAAACCCTGCCTCCTGGTGACCGCAGTGTGTAGCTCATTTCGTTTTTATAAACCACAAGGTTTTTTTTGAGTTTTCCCTTTAAATGGAAATGTCAGGTGGTTAGCCTCTGCATCTCAGCATGATTGTAGTTTTATATTGTTGTAAGGATTCTGGGCAAATTGCTCAATGAGTTTTCATGAACCCAGCTCTCTATTCTGCCCGATTTATCTTGCTTCTGTCATTGCTAATACTAAAGTCAATTGTAGGCCAGAAATTCAGATTTCAGCAACAACAAGAGACATTGGACTGGATTCGCTGGTACCAGAGTTCCCAATATGGTGGAGAATCCAGGCGGAGAGAAAAAGGGATCGGCACCCTTTCCAATGCTCCAGACCTCTGCTGGCATCGGGATCGAGGTTCAAGCCTTGGGAGGATGCATATGGGCCATTAAGACTCATTTGTAGCCTATTAATGGACTGGGCACCACATTCTCTGGGCCCCCGGATTCTCCGGTCCTCTGGAGCAGGGTGCCATCTTTATCAGGCCCCACCCCACCGTAGTTATGGTGTAAACTCTGTCGTGTTAATCACCCTGGGGTAACACGGACTGCAACTGGTTGCAGCTGTACTGTAAAGTAGACACCAAACTTAGACGTTTTATTGAACTTCTGGAGCAGTGCACACAGCTTGCTGTGGGTTGACACTCTACTAATCTAAGTGTACTAACTCTAACTAACGAGACCAGACTAGCTCTGAGCCACGTGTAGAAGGTGCTAACTGATATATACACCCTGCCTGTCACTACAGTTGTCACCAGTGGAAAGAGGCAGAGTGTTGATGCCTTGTGTGTTTTATAGTGGGAAACCCCCCCCTCTAGTGTTCTGCCTGGTTATTGGTTGTGTTTTGTCCGGTGTGTTGATTGGCTGTACTGGGTGTCTGTCACTGCCTGTCTGTATCTCATTATGTGCATGAGTGCATATCATGACATCCCCCTTTCTTAAAAAGAAAAATGTTATTTGCTTGGAGCATATGCGACTGTATTTACATGTAGAACTATTTACATTAAATGGCGAGTGGATGAAAGCGAGTGGATGAATATATCCATAAGAGGTGTCTAGCGTGCAGATACAGAACAAAATTTACAAGATAAATGTCTATAAGTCCAATCTTTGGGGCTTGCGCCTGATCCTTGTCGACTGCCTGAGAGGTGGAGGTGGGGACAACGGCACCTTGACAGGCGGGATTGCTGCCAGATTGGTGGCCTCGTGGTGCGAGGTGTCCGGAGGAGGCACGGCAACATATGGAAATGTAGGATCTGGTGGTGGGCAGGCAACTTTGCGTAGTGCCCTTCTGTTGCGCCTGACAATGGAGCCATCAGCCATACGAGCTACAAACGATCTGGGCGCAGCCTGTCGAACAACAACAGCTGGAGCTGACCAGCTTGATCCGAACAGCATCTTCCGGAGATAGCACAGGCACATCGGTAGCATGAGCATCGTACGTCAGCTTTTGCCAGTTCCTGAGTTGCTGCACCTTTTGCAGCACTGGGAGGTGATCCAGGTCTGGTAAGTGTATGGCTGGAACAGTTGTCCGCAGGTCTCTATTCATGAGGAGTTGAGCCAGAGACATACCGGTGGACAGGGAGGTTGCCCTGTACGCCAACAACGCAAGGTTGAAGTCAGAAGCAGAGTCCGCAGCCTTGCAGAGCAGTTGTTTCACTAAATGGACCTCTTTCTCAACCTTCCCATTGGGCTGCGGGTAGTGTTGGCTTGAGGTGATGTGGTTGAATTGGTACGACTTGCCGAAATTGGACCACTCTTGGCTGTGGAAGCAGGGACCAGAGTCACTCATGACAGTGAGCGGAATACCATGCCTGGCAAATGTTTCCTTGCAGGCTTTGATGACTGTCCTTGATGTGAGGTCTGACAGCTTCACAACTTCCGGGTAACTTGAGAAGTAATCTATGAAGCACATATTGGCGTGAAAAAGGTTGATTCCCAACTTGGACCACGGAGAGGTCACGATCTCGTGTTGCTGGAGTGTTTCTTTTGTTTGAGCAGGCTGGAAACGCTGGCAGGTCACACAATTGAGGACCATGTTGGATATGTCCTGGCTGATTCCAGGCCAAAATACAGCCTGCCGGGCCCTGCGCCAACACTTTTCGACACCTCGGTGTCCCTCGTGAATTTGTTTGAGCACTAAGCTCTGCAGACTGTGAGGAATAACAATACGATCTAGCTTGAGGAGGATCCCCTCGATGCCTGTCAGATCGTCCTTCACATTAAAGAACTGAGGGCATTGCCCTTTTTGCCAGCCATTTGCAAGGTGGTGCATTACACGCTGCAGAAGAGGGTCTTTGGCAGTCACGTCACGAATGCTGATCACTCTTTCATCTGAGGCCGGGAGGTTGCTGGCACCTGTGCCTCAATCTGGCGGATGAAGTCAACCTGGTCACAGGGCAAGGTGATGGAGCGGGAGAGGGCGTCCGCAATTATCAGCTCCTTGCCTGGTGTGCATACTAACTCAAAATCGTACCTTCGGAGTTGAAGGAGAATGCGCTGAAGCCTCGGCGTCATGTCATTCAAGTCCCTTTCAAGGGTTAGTCTCCACTGTGAATGTAGGTAGACCCTAGACGTAGTCATGGAACTTTAAAATGCCAGTTAGGAGGCCAAGGCACTCTTTTTCTCTTTGGGTGTACTTCTGTTCAGTAGGAGTCAAGGCCCTTGATACATAAGCAACTGGAGCCCAGGACGAGGAGTCATCCCTCTGGAGGAGCACCGCACCAGTGCCGTCCTGGCATACGTCCGTGGAGATTTTTGTTTCCCTGTCCGGGTCAAAAAACACTAGTACCGGAGCAGTGGTGAGCTTTGCTTTGAGCTCGAGCCACTCTGATGATGTGGAATGCAGTGGACTTCTTCACCAGATGCCTGAGAACCGTGGTGTGTGAGGCCAAGTTGGGAATTAATTTTCCCAAGAAGTTCACCATTCCGAGGAAGAGTAGTACTGCCTTCTTGTCTTCCAGGGTCTTCATGGCGTTAATGGCCTTGACCTTGTCCGAATCTGGTCGCACACCCTGCTGGGATGTCTGGTCACCCAAGAACTTGATGGTTGACATGCCAAAGGAGCACGTGGCCTTGTTCAGCTTGAGGCCGTTTGCATGGACACGTCGAACGACTTGTTTGAGACGAGATATGTGTTCCTCGGGGGTCGTGGATCATATGATTACATCATCTACGTAGACACGCACACCCTCAATGCCCTCCATCATCTGCTCCATGATCCTGTGGAAGATTTCAGAGGCTGAGACAATGCCGAACGGCATACGGTTATAACAGTACCTGCCAAATGGTGTGTTGAACATGCAGAGCTTCCTGCTGGACTCGCCCATGTTATATCTGCCAGAAACCACGCGATGCATCTAGCTTGGTGAAGCATTTGGTATGTGCCATCTCACTGGTCAGTTCCTCCCGCTTTGGGACCGGGTAGTGTTCCCTCAGTATAAAAGTGATCCCCTGCAGTGCAGACTTTGTTTGCACTCAGTGCTGAATTTGGTGCATTTGAGTGCTATAGTGAGAGTTTGGTGACTGAGGGAGTATAAGGTTTCATTTTTATCTAAAGTCTAGTCTTTCTTTTATTTAGTTAATTAACTTAAAAGTTGCTGTTTGGTTTAGAAGAAGGTGAATTTTCAATCAGCTTTAAACAAAGCTTCTCCTTGTAGGCACTTGCAGCTGGAGGTTGTTAATTAGTTAATTGAATTAAGCCAGTTTTCAGAGGTTAGATTCACCGTATAAAAGTGATCCCCTACAGTGCAGACTTTGTTTGCACTGAGTGCTGAATTTGGTGCATTTGAGTGCTTTAGTGAGAGTTTGGTGACTGAGGGAGTGCTGAATTTGGTGCATTTGAGTGCTATAGTGAGAGTTTGGTGACTGAGGGAGTTAGGTGAGGAGGGAGTAAGGTACTCCTTTCATTTTGTTTCCTACATTTCCACAAAGAGCGAGAAGAGAGCCAGGTGTTTACAGAGAGTGCAGCTGACTGGGAGCAGAGTCGAAGGGCGGAGATCCAGTTGATCCACAGGGCAGCTATATTCTGTAAGGTAAGAGGGGATGGAGGCTAGGCCAGTTGCATGCTCCTCCTGTAGGATGTGGGTGGTGAGGGATACCACCGGTGTCCCCGCTGACTATACCTGCGGGAAGTGCACCCAACTCCAGGTCCTCAAAGACCGTGTTAGGGAACTGGAGCTGAAGCTGGATGAACTTCGGATCATCCGGAGGCAGAGGGGGTGATAGAGAAGAGATACAGGGAGGTAACCACACCCAAGGTACAGGACAAGAATAGCTGGGTTACAGTCAGGGGTAAAAAAAAAAACAGGCAGACAGTGCAGGGATCCCTCGTGGCCGTTCCCCTTCAAAACAAGTATACCGTTTTGGATGCTATTGGGGGGATGACCTACCGGGGGAAGGCCCTAGCGGCCAGGTCTCTGGCACTGAGTCTGGCTCTGGGGCTCAGAAGGGAAGGGGGGAGAATAGAAAAGCAATAGTTGTAGGAGATTCAATGGTTAGGGGAATAGATAGGAGATTCTGTGGTCGCGAGCGAGGCTCCAGGAAGGTATGTTGCCTCCCGGGTGCCAGGGCCAGAGATGTCTCGGATCGTGTCTTCAGGATCCTTAAGGGGAGGGGGAGAAGCCAGAAGTCGTGGTGCACATTGGTACCAACGACGTAGGTAGGAAAAGGGGTGTGGGGGTAATAAACGAGTTTAGGGAGTTAGGCTGGAAGTCAAAAGCCAGGACAGACAGAGTTGTCATCTCTGGTTTGTTGCGGGTGCCACGTGATAGCAAGGCTAGGAATAGGGAGAGAGTGCAGCTGAACACGTGGCTGCAGGAATGGGGTAGGAGGGAGGGCTTCAGGTATTTAGATAATTGGAGCGCATTCTGGGGAAGGTGGGACCTGTACAAGCAGGACGGGTTGCATCTGAACCAGAGGGGCACCAATATCCTGGGAGGGAGGTTTTCTAGTACTCTTCGGGAGGATTTAAACTAATTTGGCAGGGGAATGGGAACCGGATTTGTAGTCCAGCAACTAAGGTAGCCGATATTCAGGACGCCAAAGCGTGTAATGAGGCAGTGGGGAAGGGAACACTGACAAAGGAGAGTACTTGCAGACACGGAGATGGGTTGAAGTGTGTATACTTCAACGCAAGAAGCATCAGGAATAAGGTGGGCCAACTTAAGGCATGGATTGGTACTTGGGACTACGATGTGGTGGCCATCACGGAAACTTGGATAGAAGAGGGGCAGAAATGGTTGTTGGAGGTCCCTGGTTATAGATGTTTCAATAAGATTAGGGAGGGTGGTAAAAGAGGTGGGGGGGGGGCATTGTTAATTAGAGATAGTATAACAGCTGCAGAAAGGCAGTTCGAGGAGTATCAGCCTACTGAAGCAGTATGGGTTGAAGTCAGAAATAGGAAAGGAGCAGTCACCTTGTTAGGAGTTTTCTATAGGCCCCCCAATAGTAGCAGAGATGTGGAGGAACAGATTGGGAAACAGATTTTGGAAAGGTGCAGAAGTCACAGGGTAGTCGTCATGGGTGACTTTAACTTCCCAAACATTGAGTGGAAACTCTTTAGATCAAATAGTTTGGATGGGGAGGTGTTTGTGCAGTGTGTCCAGGAAGCCTTTCTAACACAGTATGTAGATTGTCCGACCAGAGGAGGGGCAATATTGGATTTAGTACTTGGTAATGAACCAGGGCAAGTGATAGATTTGTTAGTGGGGGAGCATTTTGGAGATAGTGACCACAATTCTGTGACTTTCACTTTCGTAATGGAGAGGGATAGGTGCGTGGAACAGGGCAAGGTTTACAATTGGGGGAAGAGTAAATACGATGTTGTCAGACAAGAATTGAAGTGCATAAGTTGGGAACATAGGCTGTCAGGGAAGGACACAAGTGAAATGTGGAACTTGTTCAAGGAACAGGTACTACGTGTCCTTGATATGTATGTCCCTGTCAGGCAGGGACGAGATGGTCGAGTGAGAGAACCATGGTTGACAAGAGAGGTTGAATGTCTTGTTAAGAGGAAAAAGGAGACTTATGTAAGGCTGAGGAAACAAGGTTCAGACAGGGCGTTGGAGGGATACAAGATAGCCAGGAGGGAACTGAAGAAAGGGATTAGGAGAGCTAAGAGAGGGCATGAACAATCTTTGGCGGGTAGGATCAAGGAAAACCCCAAGGCTTTTTACACATATGTGAGAAATATGAGAATGACTAGAGCGAGGGTAGGTCCGATCAAGGACAGTAGCGGGAGATTGTGTATGGAGTCTGAAGAGATAGGAGAGGTCTTGAACGAGTACTTTTCTTCTGTATTTACAAATGAGAGGGGCCATATTGTTGGAGAGGACAGTGTGAAACAGACTGGTAAGCTCGAGGAAATACTTGTTAGGAAGGAAGATGTGTTGGGTATTTTGAAAAACTTGAGGATAGACAAGTCCCCCGGGCCTGACGGGCTATATCCAAGGATTCTATGGGAAGCAGGAGATGAAATTGCAGAGCCGTTGGCAATGATCTTTTCGTCCTCACTGTCAACAGGGGTGGTACCAGGGGATTGGAGAGTGGCAAATGTCGTGCCCCTGTTCAAAAAAGGGACTAGGGATAACCCTGGGAATTACAGGCCAGTTAGTCTTACTTCGGTGGTAGGCAAAGTCATGGAAAGGGTACTGAATGATAGGATTTCTGAGCATCTGGAAAGACACTGCTTGATTAGGGATAGTCAGCACGGATTTGTGAGGGGTAGGTCTTGCCTTACAAGTCTTATTGAATTCTTTGAGGAGGTGACCAAGCATGTGGATGAAGGTAAAGCAGTGGATGTAGTGTACATGGATTTTAGTAAGGCATTTGATAAGGTTCCCCATGGTAGGCTTATGCAGAAAGTAAGGAGGCATGGGATAATGGGAAATTTGGCCAGTTGGATAACGAACTGGCTAACCGATAGAAGTCAGAGAGTGGTGGTAGATGGCAAATATTCAGCCTGGATCCCAGTTACCAGTGGCGTACCACAGGGATCAGTTCTGGGTCCTCTGCTGTTTGTGATTTTCATTAATGACTTGGATGAGGGAGTTGAAGGGTGGGTCAGTAAATTTGCAGATGATACGAAGATTGGTGGAGTTGTGGATAGTGAGGAGGGCTGTTGTCGGCTGCAAAGAGACATAGATAGGGTGCAGAGCTGGGCTGAGAAGTGGCAGATGGAGTTTAACCCTGAAAAGTGTGATGTGTTCCATTTTGGAAGGACAAATATGAATGCAGAATACAGGGTTAACGGTAGAGTTCTTGGCAATGTGGAGGAGCAGAGAGATCTTGGGGTCTATGTTCATACATCTTTGAAAGTTGCCACTCAAGTGGATAGAGCTGTAAAGAAGGCCTATGTTGTGCCAGCGTTCATTAACAGAGTGATGAACTCTCAATGTTCATCATTTAAGAGCCGTGAGGTGATGATGCAGCTGTACAAAACTTTGGTAAGGCCACATTTGGAGTACTGTACAGTTCTGGTCGCCTCATTTTAGGAAGGATGTGGAAGCTTTGGAAAAGGTGCAAAGGAGATTTCCCAGGATGTTGCCTGGAATGGAGAGTAGGTCTTACGAGGAAAGGTTGAGGGTGCTAGGCCTTTTCTCATTAGAACGGAGAAGGATGAGGGGCGACTTGATAGAGGTTTATAAGATGATCAGGGGAATAGATAGAGTAGACAGTCAGAGACTTTTTCCCCAGGTGGAACAAACCATTACAAGGGGACATAAATTTAAGGTGAATGGTGGAAGATATAGGGGGGATGTCAGAGGTAGGTTCTTTACCCAGAGAGTAGTGGGGGCATGGAATGCACTGCCTGTGGAAGTAGTTGAGTCGGAAACATTAGGGACCTTCAAGCATCTATTGGATAGGTACATGGATTACGGTAAAATGATATAGTGTAGATTTATTTGTTCTTAAGGGCAGCACGGTAGCATTGTGGATAGCACAATTGCTTCACAGCTCCAGGGTCCCAGGTTCGATTCCGGCTTGGGTCACTTCTCTGTGTGGAGTCTGCACATCCTCCCCGTGTCTGCGTGGGTCTCCTCCGGGTGCTCCGGTTTCCTCCCACAGTCCAAAGATGTGCAGGTTAGGTGGATTGGCCGTGATAAATTGCCCTTAGTGTTGGGTGGAGGTGTTGACTATGGGTAAGGTGCTCTTTCCAAGAGCCGGTGCAGACTCAATGGGCCGAATGGCCTCCTTCTGCACTGTAAATTCAATGATAATCTATGATTAATCTAGGACAAAGGTTCGGCACAACATCGTGGGCCGAAGGGCCTGTTCTGTGCTGTATTTTTCTATGTTCTATGTTCTATTATGTTCTGGTTAAGATATTTGGGACCTATGCATATGCGCAACTCTCCTGAGGGCATCTTCACACAGACCATCGTGCTGACCCAGTCAGTCGGTTCCGTCACTTTGGAGGTGATGCCCTGGTCTTGGAGCTCCTGTGGTTGTGCCTTTTAACGTTCCTTCAGAGAAGCCGGCCCCCGGCGTGGTGCATGGATTACAGGCGTGGCATCAGGCCTGAGTCGGATCTTGTAGCAGTATGGCAGAGTGCCCATTCCATCAAAAACATTTGGATATTGAGCAAGGATGTCATCAATGTCAGCCTGAAGATCGGTAAGAAGTCTTACAACACCAGGTCGAATGCCGGCATCTCCACATCATGGCCTGAAGATCCACATTGATGGAAGATATGGCATGGACTCGGTGTACGAGGTTGAGTAGTTTACATGCATGGGCACCGAGCAGGGATGCCTTATCAGGCTTGACGATTTCGAATCGCAGTGTGACATTGATGGTCTTGTTGGGGATGAATAGATGACAAGATCCTAGTGCAGTTATGGCATTGCCATTATAATCGAGGAGCTGGCAGGCGAGCGGAAGAATTTTGGGTTGTTTTTTAATGCGGTCAAAATCAGCTTGAGAGATGAGATTGGCAGAAGCACCAGTGTCCAGCTTGAACTGGATGCTGCATTGGTCAACTTGTATGACAGCACGCCATTCGTCCGTGGAATCCACATTGAGGATAGATAGGCTTTTTGCTGAATTTGAAGAGGCATACTCACATGTAGTGATGATGCCCACACGATAGTGGGACTCCAGTCCTCTGGATCCGTAGTGCTACCAAGATCAGAATCCAGTAAACCTTGCTGTACACATCAAACGTGCTTGCGTTGGAATTGGGATCGCTGGCCCTTGACTGGTGGTGGAGACCTGCACAAGGCTGCATAATGTCCAGGCTTCCCGCAATTTAAACATCGCCTGCCTTTTGCAGGGCATTGCCGCTTTAAGTGGGCGGTGCCGCAGTTCGGGCACGTCATGACGTTGACGTTGTTATGCTCCGTGCATCATCGCACATGTGCAGTGCGGTCAGCCGACATTCGCACCTGCGCAGTTTGATTTTCGGCCGCTTCGTTCTCCCGTTCGTGTTGTGCATGCGTGGGGCCCCGGGAAAAGCGCGCGAAATGTCCACTTTCATCGATACTGAGGCGCTGCATTTGGGCGATGGCCTGTACACTCTCTGCCTTGTGGGAGGCAAGTTTTTCGTATTCTGCCGATTTGAAACGGGAGTACCGCTTTCTCGCCTGTTCATGCACTATACACGTCTCGATTGCGACTGGCAGGGTCATGTGCTTAATTTTGAGGAGTTACTCCCGCAAGGAATCGGAGTGCACCCCAAACACAATCTGATCCCTGATCATGGAATCAGCGGTTGCATCATTATTGCAGGACTGCGCTAATATACGGAGATGAGTTAGAAAGGATTGGAACGGTTCATCCTTACCCTGAAGGCATTGCTGGAAGATATAGCGCTCAAAGGTCTCATTTGTTTCGATTTCACAGTGACTGATAAAACTTCTCCTAAACGGTCTTGATTTTGGTCTTGTCCTTGCTGTCGGTAAAATTAAGCGAGTTGAAAATCTGGATGGCTTGGTCCCCCGCAGTTGATAGGAGCAGTGCGATTGTTCTGCCATCGGACACATCCTCGAGGTCAGAGGCCTCAATGGAGAGAAGGAACCTTTGCTTGAAGACCCGCAAGTTGGTGCCGGGATTGCCGAAGATCTGTAGCTGTGGAGTGGCCTGGTTCTTCTCCATGCTGCTGGAAGACACTTGCTGGTAGTGTTCTGCCTGGTGATTAGTTGTGTTCTGTCCTGTGTGTTGATTGGCTGTACTGGGTATCTGTCACTGCCTATCTGTATCTCATTATGTGCATGAGTGCACATCATGACAAACTCCAACCACTCATTTTTTTTTCTTTAAAGAGGCTCAGTACCTGGAGTGATAACTGGGGCGAAATTCTCCCCCAACGGCGGGATGTCTGCTGACTGGCGCCAAAGACGGCGCCAATCAGACGGGCATCGCGCCGGCCCAAAGGTGCGGAATGCTCCGCATCTTTGGCGGCCTAGCCCCAACATTGAGGGGCTAGGCCGACGCCGGAGGGATTTCCGCCCCGCCAGCTGGCGGAAATGGCGTTTGTTGCCCTGCCAGCTGGCGCGGAAATGCGGCGCATGCGCGGCCGCTCCCGCGCATGCGCCGGGAAACTGACCGCGGCCGCTGACGTTTCCCGCACATGCGCAGTGGGGAGAGTCTCTTCCGCCTCTGCCATGGTAGAGGCCGTGGCGGAGGCGGAAGGGAAAGAGTGCCCCCACGGCACAGGCCCGCCCGCGGATCGGTGGGTCCCGATCGCGGGCCAGGCCACCGTGGGGGCACCCCCCGGGGTCAGATCGCCCCGTGCCCCCCCCCAGGACCCCGGAGCCCGCCCATGCCGCCTGGTCCCGCCGGTAAATACCAGGTTTGATTTACGTCGGCGGGACAGGCAATTCCTGGGCGGGACTTCGGCCCATCCGGGCCGGAGAATCCAGCGGGGGGTCCCGCCAACTGGCGCGGCCCGATTCCCGCCCCCGCCCAATCTCCGGGAGCGGAGACTTCGGCGGGGGCGGGATTCACGGCGGCCAACGGCCATTCTCCGACCCGGCGGGGGGTCGGAGAATGACGCCCCTGGTTTGTGCAACTGGAGAATTACACCCAGTTTTCAGTCTGAGCCTGACACTTTGAAAACACATGGTAGATTCTGCCCAACGGAACTTCACAGGTACGTTCCACAAATGCAAACTCTCCCTGGGCAATTACCCTGTACTGGGAAGCGTCCAAAAATGCAATTCAAATCGTAAAACCTTGGATGGTTCTGACCGGGTTACACCAGCAGCTACCCAGAAAATATTAGCTGGAAGCTAGAAGAGGTTGAAATTATTCTATTATACAGACTCAGGCTAAACCCCCAAAGGACTGCCCCCAACCCAGCCCATGCCCCCCCCGCAAACCCGACTTGATCCAACTCAACCAGACCCACCTTCCATCCAGCAGGATCAGGTACTCTAAATTTAAATAAATAAATAGTCTTAGATAAAAGTAAAACTGGTGTGTGTCCTCCTTCACCGCATTGCCAGAATTAGACTTTGATACTGAGCCCCAGGGATCCACTGCACTTGCCCTGCCTGAGTCAGAAGGTCAGGCGAGAAAGGATCGAAATAAATATCTTGTAAGTAATCGGTTACGGACTGGCAATCCGACACTGATTGCCCCTCTGAGGATGTTACGGCCTTTTATTTCTGAAATTTTGGGGGCTTTGATTCCCTGAAAAACTAGGGTCGACTTTTACACAAAGTATATGAAAATTAGAGTTTTTGGACCAAAGGTCAAAGGCTTTTACGTGAAATTGATTTTTACACGATTTCAAACAGTAACTATATAATTGTCTCATAATCAGCATTGTTCCAAAGAATCCAGCACTAAATGTTCAGCTATTTCCTTGTGCTTGTATCTTATTACAACAGGCACTGTCCTCATGAATCTGCACTGTAGCCTCTTATTGCCACAACCCCCTTTTTGCAGTGTGATGCCAAAAACCAGTATGCAGTGTGCCAACTGTGGTCATAATAAGGTTTTATACAGATTCGCCATTACATTTCAACTTTTACATTCCATACCTTTTGCCATAAAATCCAATATTCCATTAGGTTTTTATGGCTTTATGCACTTTGAATTGCAGTTTTTAGTGTTTTGTGAACCTAAACCCCTAAATCTCTCTGCTCTTCCACATCACTCAACTTTCTCTATTCAAAGTTAAATTATTTCTTCCTTTTTTACAAAATTGTATCACTTCATATTTCCTTGAATTCCATCTGCCACTTTTCTTTTTGCTCTTTCCATCATCTTATCAATATAAATAGCCATCTGAGCTCCTCAGAATTATACCCTGCGTCGAATCACAGAATCATAGAATGATTCCAGCACAGAATGAGGCCTTTCAGCCTGTCTGCTTTCTACCAGAGCAACTCAATTAATCCAATTCATCTGTCATTTCCCATAAACCTCCGATTTGTTTTCTCTTCATGTAATTATCCAATTCTCTTTTGAAGGCCTCGATTGAATCTGCCACCACTTTCCTCTCAAGTAGTGCATTCCAGGTCCTAACCATTCACTGCATAAAATGACTTTTCCTCTTGTTGCTGTTGCTTCTTTTGCTGATCATCTTAAATTAGTGTTCTGCCACGACATGCAGCCAAGACACGCAGCCTCCAGAAGGTAAATTGCAAAAGCACCTCTTAAAAATTCATGGGCCAGGTGTTGGAGAGCAAATCCATCTGGGTGGTCACTGAGCTCATGGGGGCTTCCTTCCCTACCCAGGGCCCCTCTTTATTCCATCAAACCTTCCTTCCATGGGGCAGCCACTGGGAAGCCACCTGCATTTAACTGGTGGCTTCCCCACTTGGCAGGCAGTTGCCCAGAGCTCGGCAAATAAATGCCAACAGTCATTTCTATTTTTTCTTGGGCTGTGGGTGATGTTGGCAAAGCCATATTCATTGCCGTACAGGCAGATCAACCACAAGTAGGCTGGATCAGGGAGCATTGGCAGTTCTGTTCTGAAAGGATATTAAGTGAATCAGTTGCATTATTGCAACAATCCAATAACTTTCAAGATAATTTTGCCTAGTGCCAGCCCATAGATTGGCAGATCTATTGAATTTAATTGCACAACATGCCATGCTGGGATTTGGAATCATACCTTGCATGAACTGTACTTATTTCATTCCTTTATCTACCTGTTTGGTTATTTCTTCAAATCATTTCTGTTAGATTTTTGAAATATCACTTGCCTTTAACCTGTATTTTTCGAAATGCTTTGGTTTCAGATTATGAGGCATTGAGAGGGCAGTAGATGATGGTTTGGATGGAAACAATAGGCAGGGGCAGGGAGAAAAGGCAGGGGAACGGCACTAAGTCATGATGCTCATTTGGAGAGCCAATGCTGACAAGATGGGTCGAATGGCCTCCTTCTGCGCCGTAACAATACCGCGATGCTGAGTTTTCCCACAGATGAAGTTAGATGAACTGATCTACAGATGCCCAGTTACTCCATGTCCCCTCTTGAACAAAGTCTACTCCAGAGCCTTGCAGCAGAATTTGCCTATTGAACAAAAACAAAACAATTGAGAAAAATGCCTCTGCTATCTGCTTTCTGACTTCTTCTGGCACTTACTGCTGTTAGGGTCTGGTGGTCTTTCAATTTTGCCAGTTTATTGCAGGCAGTCACATTTCATACATCCTTCAATGCTTTTTGCTAGTCAGCATTTTATTATCATTTAAAACAATTAAGTTACAGATTTTTAAATATTTGGGGAGGATTGGAGAGAGTGTATGCGGTGGGGGGGGGGGTGAAGGTTCAGTGGGGTGGCAGGGGTAGTAAACGTGAAAGCAAATGACCATTGTTCCATTAGTCTAACCTTGTGTGCACCAGTTGAGCACCAGTTGGATCCATGATAAGAGCTGCTGTGTTTGGATAAAAACCTCCCTTATCCTTTGTTAAAGCGAATTACTGACAGACAAGGTGCAATTAGCAGCACTGACTGATACTGGGTTAATTACTGATTCTCTTAACTTTCCATTTGTTGTTTTTTTGCCAATCTCTTAACACAAAAGCCAGCTTCTCCACGGAATTGTTTTAGTTGATTTGAAGTTTCATCAGTCACTTCTCAGTTCCGGCTTCAAGTGTTAGTCTGATTTCCCAAAGTACCGAATCTCTGCCTTCTGGAGGCGAGAATGTAATGATCCTCTCAGTTTAACTTTACGTTTCAAAGAAATTTAAAAATATAAAAATGTATTTCAAAGATATTAGGAAGAACTGTAATGTACTTTGCCGTGAATGTTCCTACTCTCGCACAATTTTGAATGATTTTCCTTAAAACCTCCTTCTCTGCAGTCATGACGAATCTAGATAGGAGCTAAAAAGGAATTAACCTGGTAACACTTAGTCATCCCTGTTGTACAGTACGAAGTCTTACAACACCAGGTTAAAGTCCAACAGGTTTGTTTCAATGTCACTAGCTTTCGGAGCGCTGCTCCTTCCTCAGGTGATTTAAAGAATTGCTGATATTCACTCTTTGCTCCTGAAATGTGGCTTATAATAATACTAATGCTAAGTTGGAGTAATTTTGTGTTTAAAGCTTTATATTTATTTAATAGTGGTGGCACTGCAACCAAGAGTACTGAGGATACTGAAGAGAATGGAAATTGCAGAGGAACTGGCTATAATTTTCTACTCTTCCTTCGACTTGGGGGATTGGAGAATTGCAAAAGTTACACCCTTGTTCACAAAAGGGTGTAAAGATAAACCCAGCAACTACAGGCCAGTCATTTTAACTTTGCTGATGGGGAAACCACTGGAAACAATAATTTGGGACAAACTGAGAGTCACAATGACAAATGCAGGTTAATTAAGGAAAGTCAGCATGAATCTTTTTTAGGGGAAATCATGCTTAACTCACTTGCAGGAGCTTTTTGTCGAGGTAACAGAGAGGGTTGTTGAGGGCAGTGCTGTTAGAGTCATAGAGTCATCGAGTTTTACAGCACAGAAAGAGACATTTTGGCCCATCATGTCCATGCCAGCCAACAAGCACCTATCTATTCTAACCCCATTTTCCGGCACTTGGTCCATAGCCTTGTATGCTATGTCATTCCAACTGCTCGTCTAAATGCTTCTTAAATGTTGTGAGGGTTCCTGCCTCTACCAACCTTTTAGGCAGTGAATTCTGGATTCCCACCACCCCCTGGGTGAAAATGTTTTTCCTCAAATCCACTCTAAATCTCCTGTTTCTTAACTTAAACTTATATCCCCTGGTTATTGACCCCTTCTACTAAGGGGAAGAGTTGCTTCCTATCTACCCTATCCATGTTGACATGGTGTACATGGACTTCAAAAAGACATTTGATACAATAATGCACAACGACTTCTGAGTGACATTCATGGCATAAAAGGACAGTGGCAGCATGGATACAAAATTGGGCGAATGACAGGAAACCAAGAGTAGTGGCTAATGGCTGGAGGAAGATATGTAGTAGAGTTCCCCAAGGACCAGTGTTGCAGCCCTTGCTTTTCCTGATATATATGGCCTAGATTTTGGTTTACAGGGCATAATTTCAAAATTTGTGTGTGATATAAAAGCATTGTGAATTGTGAGGAGAATAGTGTAGGACTTCAAAAAAACATAGCCAAGTTGTTGGAATTGGTGGACAAGTGGGAGATGAAGTTCAATGTGGAGAGAAGTTGTTCCCACTTGTGAAAGGTTTGAGAATGATAGGGTACAGGTTTAAAGTGATTGGCAAAAGAAGAAAACGTGAACTTTTTCAAGCGGTGAGGGGTTGAGATCTGGAAAGCATTTCCTGACAGCGTGATGGAGGCAGCTCCGATCGAAGCATTGAAAAGGGAATTTAACTGTTATCGGAAAAGGAAGAATATGCCAGGGAAATGAATGAGGTGAATTGCTCATTCGTAGAGATGGTGCAGTCACGATAAGCTGTAACAGTTCTGCGATTCTGTTTTAATGAAGGGCAGATTCGGTGCCTGGCACGCCCAATGTGAGCAGGGCAGAGTCACGTTCTGTAGGTAGGGAGGCCAATCAGCTTTTTACATTTTTAAAATAAATTCAGAGTAGCCAATTATTTTCCTTTTCCAATTAAGGGGCAATTTAGCATGGCCAATCCACCTAACAACAGCCTGTAGCATGGTGGTTAGCACAATTGCTTCACAGCTCCAGGGTCCCAGGTTCGATTCCCAGCTTGGTTCACTGTCTGTGCGGAGTCTGCACGTTCTCCCGTGTGTGCGTGGGTTTCCTCCGGGTGCTCCGATTTCCTCCCACAGTCCAAAAGATGTGCAGGTTAGGTGGATTGGTCAAGCTAAATTGCCCTAAGTGTCCAAAAATTGCCCTTAGTGTTGGGTTGGGTTATGAGGATAGGGTGGAAGTGTGGGCTTGGGTGGGGTGCTCTTTCAGAGGGCTGGCGCAGACTCGATGGGCCGAATGGCCTCCTTCTGCACCGTAAATTCTATGAATCTAACCAGCACATCTTTGGGTTGTGGGGGTGAAGCCCACGCAGACATGGGGAGAATGTGCAAACTCCACACGGACAGTGACCCAGGGCCGGGATTCGAACCCGGGTCCTCAGTGCAGCAGTCCCAGTGCTAACCATTGCACCACATGCCGCCCTGCCAATCAGCTTTAACAGCCAGGCCCTATATTAATATTTGAATATGTTTCCCCATCTGAAATGAAGGTGATGACACCAATAAAGCACGAGTGGGAAATGGAATGGACCCAAAGGGTCAGGAACCTAGCACAAGATTAAGTGCTGAAGGGACATTCCCAAACCGGTATAATAAAAAGAGGGAGACAAAGGACCAGAGCAGAAGAAGGCTAACAATTTCTGCCAGTGACAAATCTCCACATTCCTACCTGCAACGACCACCATCCTGAACTCCCAATAACATCAATCCTTGAGTTGTCATAAAAATCACACTGAGTCACAGGTTTTGTCCTTTGAAATTTGAATGATTCCCTGGCCTACCTGCAGTGGGGGATTCCCTGGCCTACCTGCAGTGGGGGATACCCTGGCCTACCTGCAGTGGGGGATTCCCTGGCCTACCTGCAGTGGGGGATTCCCTGGCCTACCTGCAGTGGGGGATTCCCTGGCCTACCTGCAGTGGGGGATTCCCTGGCCTACCTGCAGTGGGGGATTCCCTGGCCTACCTGCAGTGGGGGATTCCCTGGCCTAGCTGCAGTGGGTGATTCCCTGGCCTACCTGCAGTGGGGGATTCTGCTCACATTCACAGTTGGAGAAAATAAAACGTCGCCAGGAGGGAATGTGGATCTGACCAATCTGACAAAATAGGTTGAGAGGTTAAAATCTACCCAATATATTTTTCCCCTTTTTAACTTTGTTTCCATTATTGTCTTTGTGCATTTTGTAAACTGGGGCTGGTTTAGCACACTGGGCTAAATAGCTGGCTTGTAATGCAGAACAAGGCAGCAGCGCGGGTTCAATTCCCGTACCGGCGCCGATACGGGAATACTCCCCGAACAGGCGCCGGAATGTGGCGACTAGGGGCTTCATTGTTATTATTATTATTATTATTCTACCAAGCCTCACCTCCTGACTCAAGTTCAGAGCTGGGGTTCAGAAGTTGTGGGGGTTAGGTGGATTGGCCATGCTAAACATTTCCCCTTCGTGTCCAGGAATATGCAGGTCAGGTGGGGTTGCTGGGATAGGGTGGGAGAGTGGGCCTAGGTACGGTGCTCCTTCAGTGGTTCGATGCAGACTCGATGGGCTGAAAGGGCTCCTTCTGCAGTGTAGGGATTCTATGGATTCCAAGGTCCAGCAAGAATAAAGGGGAATCTCATAGAAACCTATAAAATTCGAACAGGACTAGACGGGCTAGATGCAGGAAGGATGTTCCCAATGGTGGGGGTGTCCAGAAGCAAGGCGCACAGTCTGAGGATACGGGGTAGACTATTTCGGGCTGAGATGAGGAGAAATCTCCTCACTCTGAGAGTGGTCGGCCTATGAAATTTGTTACCACAGGAATTAGTTGAGGCCAAAACATTGTATGTTTTCAAGAAGCTGTTAGATAAAACTCTTGGGGCGACAGGGATCAAAAGATATGGGGGAAAGTGGGATTAGGTTATTGAGTTGGGTAATCAGCCATGATCATAATGAATGGCGGAGCAGGTTGGAAGGGCCAAATGGCCTCTTCTGCTTCTGTTTTTTTTATGTTTCTATTTCAGTAAAAGGTGGCACAGCTGCTACCGTCGCTTTGCCAAAGGCACCCTGTGAAAGAAAGATCAATTTTCTCTTGTATAATACATTTAATGAACTCAAAAAGACTCATGTCCAAAATCTATCAAGCAAATCAGGAATTTTTTTCGGTCACTATTATAATTTGTGCACTGAAATGTCTCACAAATGACTGTGCGAATAACTAGTTAATCTGTTTTTGTGATGTTAGTCAAGGGATAGATTTTTCCAAGACTCTGAGGAGAACTCTTGTCCTCTTCTTCACCATGCCACGGAATATCTTAGAGATCAGACAGGGTATCAGTTTAATATCTCCACCAAAAGTTGGCACCTTCACCAGAGCAGTTCTCTCTCAGTACTGTACAGGATTGTTAAATTAGATTTGGTGCTCAAGTCTCTTGTGTGGAACTTGAACCTGAACGTACAACCATTCTGACTTAGAAGTGACAGTGCTACTACAGCTAGCACTGAGCCACTATGGGGTGTGTGAGGGCACACACAAGGTGGTTACTCCGGAGGATAGTATTCAAACAAAGAACAAAGCATCCAGGCACCAAGCGGGTGCAGCAATGGCGTCTGAACCAGGCTATCCCTATCCTGAGGGGGATACACTGAGTCCACGGACTTGGCACCAAGTCGCTCCCTGTTACTTCCCCAGCACGCGCAGCCAACCCTCAGCAAGCACAACAATTTTCAATGGCTTTTCAGTCATTCTTTAGCCCCATGCTCCCCCTCCACAGTCATGGAGCCCAGTCACTGTTTGTAAATACTTGTAGTAATTCGCGCCTCTGTGAGTTCCACCTGAGAGGGGTGGAGCATCGCGGAACAGCATAACATGCTGTGTCCAACCAGCTAATCAGATTTAAATGCATGCAAATGCTGGTTTGCATGTCCCACTGGCACCGGGCTCAAACCTCGATTTTGTCACCAGGGAGGGACTGGAGCATGACTCTGGAATCGACGCCGGGTGCAAACCTCAATTTGCGCATCACGCCCAATTTTTTGCCCGATCATGTTTTGCATTTAAAAAAAAAAATTTATAGGGTGCGATTCTCCGCAGCGCGGACAAGTGCCTGCGCCGTCATGAACGCCATCGCGTTTCACGACGGCGCGAACAGGGCCCGGGCACAACCTATTCTGGCCCCCATAGGGGGCCGGCACGGCGCTGGAGCGGTTCATACCGCTCCAGCATCCTTACGCGGTGCCGTGCATGCGCAGTTGTCCCTGTCGTGTCGTAGCGACCGCTCGGACCATTCGGGCGGAGAATCGTCACTCGCCGTTTGCGGCGATTCTCCGAGTGGCCTCGCACGAATCGCGCGGCGCTAGTTTTCGGGGTTGGGAGAATCGCGTGCAGGTGTCGGGGCGGCGTGGCGTGATTCGCGCGGTGCCCCGGCGATTCTCCCTCCCGGCATGGGGGGGGGTGGTGGGGGGGAGAATCCCGCCCATAGTACCCAATTCATTTTGTTTTCCAATTAAGGGGCAATTTAGTGTGGCCAATCCACCTACCCTGCACATCTTTGGGTTGTGGGGGCGAAACCCACACAGACACAGGGAGAATGTGCAAACTCCACACAGACAGTGACCCAGAGCCGGGATCGAACCTGGGATCGGCACTGTGAGACAGCACTGCTAACCACTGCGCCACCGTGCTGCCCTTACGTTTCGCATTCCTGGTGTCATGAGGTGGAGGATCCAACCGATTATCACATTGCTATTTGTTGCTGAGTGCAGATTGGCTGTCAAGTGTCCCACACCACAGCAAGTGACTGTACTTCAACAATACTCTATTGGCTGCAAAGCACTTTGAGATGCCCTGAGGATGTGAAAGGTGCTGCATAAATGCAATACCTATTTTTATTTTTAAATATTACTCTATTTATTGGGCAAAACAATCTGGGCCTTTCAAGGCAGAGAACTCATCTGAAAGATTTGGGAAGCAATGAAAAACATTGGATGTTATTATCGTTAAACTAAAGGCCATTTGATATGAAGTGTGACACTCAATTAATGGGTTGAACTGCTTCTGTGTTAAATGGTTGCAAAATGATAAATTCATTACTCAATTGTGGTATCTTGCATAGCAAGCAGTGACTGCTGAGTCATGAGCTTTGCACACTCAGCAAGAAAGCATACCGATGCTTTGAAATTTCAGTGGGGAATATACAATTTACCTGGAAGCAATGGTCTGCATAGAGACCAGTATAAAAAAGCAGAAAGCAGGAAAGGTTCACAGGAATATGCAGTCGCTGGAACAGCCAGCTCCATGAAACAAATGGGAAATTCACCAACTGTGCAGATGCCAACAGAATCTAATACAATATTTACTTCAGCACCAGCCTCATATAACGGTTTTGAACAGGAAGGTACATTTTATTAGAAAAAAAAATCATTCCAATATGCATGACTAGTGATGCAAAATCATTTTAGGAGACATGACTATAAACAGGGTGATGACCGATCTTATTCATCAGCCTTTTATGTGTTTGTTTGATGTTTCCAGTCTATGCTTTTTATTGGGTTTATCTCCTGATTATTTTTATTCCATTCGATATGCGATGCTGAAAGTCACTTTTAAACCCCCAATTTCATACAATTTCAGCATTGGCTGCAGTTCCTGTTATCTTGTTTTTTTGTCCTTATTTCTAATTCAACCGCATGTTATTGTCATGTTCCTCTCATTCATCTTCTGTTCAAAGCATTTTACGATCAACCTCACCATCATTCTAACCCCTTCACACCTTATTTCCATCACATTCACAAGTCAGCAGCATTCCCCTGGATGCCTTTATCTCAACAATATGTCAGTGCCGGAATTACTGCATTGCATTTCCTTCTCCTGTCCTCCTCGGCCCAACACAATTCCTCAAAATTTGTTTGTCATTCAGTAGCAGAAAGGACTAAGGAGGCGACAGTTTAATCTGTGGACACATTTCCTCAGCAAAGATTAATAACTATTTCAGACTACTGGCTTTCAACAGCATCTGTAAACAATGTTGACTACTGGACATATCTTGTATGTTGTTTTATTTTACTCTTTCATGAGATTTAAACATCACTGACAAGGCTGGCGTTTTTTACCCATCCCTAATTGCCCTTGAATGTTGGTGGTGAGATGCCTTCTTGAACCCCTGCAATCTATCTGGTGCAGGTATACCCACAGTCCTGTTCAGGAAGCAGTTTGAGGTTTCTAACCAGGTGTCATGTCTTTGCCTGTTCAAGTGTGCACAGCTTCAACTCACGACCACAGACATGTTTTCACACTTTAATTCACTAATATTAATCCCGTAAATGACAGTAAAATAATAATAATCTTTATTATCGTCACAAGTAGGCTTACATTATCACTGCAATGAAGTTACTGTGAAAATCCACTAGTTGCCAACTCTGGCGCCTGTTTGTGTACACAGAGGGAGAATTCAGAATGTCTAATTCACCAAGCAAGCACGTCTTTTGGGACTTGTGGGAGGAAACCGGAGCACCCAGAGGAAATCCACACAGACACGAGGCGAAAATGCAAAGTCCGGACAGACAGTGACTCAAGCGGGACTCGAACACGGGATCCTGGCGCTGTGAAGCAACAGTGCTAACCACCGTGCTAACGTGCTACCCTGGGTTCAATGTCAATACTGTCATGGGAGTGTCCTTTTAAGAAATGCTTTTGTCTTATCACATGGTTTCAGTGATATAATTTATGTGGGTGGAGCTGGGCTGTGGCTCTGTGAGTGGGTTTTACTTTTGCTTTGATTTTATCATAGATATCATAGAATTTACAGTGCAGAAGGAGGCCATTCGGCCCATCGAGTCTGCACCGGCTCTTGGAAAGAGCACCCTACCCACAGTCCACACCTCCACCCTATCCCCATAACCCAGTAACCCCACCCAACCCTAAGGGCAATTTTGGACACGAAGGGCAATTTATCATGGCCAATCCACCTAACCTGCACATCTTTGGACTGTGGGAGGAAACCGGAGCACCCGGAGGAAACCCACACACACACGGGGAGGATGTGCAGACTCCGCACAGACAGTGACCCAAGCCGGAATCAAACCTGGGACCCTGGAGCTGTGAAGCAATTGTGCTATCCACAATGCTATCGTGCTGCCCCTAATTGGACTGGATTGAACTGTACAGGTTGAAAGAATCAATCTTCATTTTTAAAGCTGTTTCCAGACTACGTGATAACTTAGAAGAGATAATTGCTTTCTGGAAGGAATTCAAACTTGCTGTTTAAAAGGGGAACAGAGAGCGCGATTCTCCGATCGTGGGACTGTCGTGAACGCCGTCGCATTTCACGAAGGCGCGAAACGGACACGGGCACTAGCGATACTGGCCCCCACAGGGGGCTAGCACGGCGTTGGAGTGGTTCACGCCGCTCCAGCCTCACTTCCTGGCGCGCACTGGGGACAGCGCCAACCCGCGTATGTGCGGTGGCTTTACAGAACGCGCTGGCCCCGACGCAACATGGCGCGGGGGTTCTGGGGTCGGATGCGCAACAACGTAGGCCCGGGGGGGTGAGGAGGCCGGCCCGCCGATCGGTGGGCCCCGATCGCGGGCCAGACCCCATCGGAGGCCACCTCCGGGGACAGAGCCCCCCTCCCGCTCCCCACAGGCCGCCCCCCCCGACCCTTCGCGCAGAGTTCCCGCCGGCAGCGACCAGGTGTGGAGGGCGCCGGCGGGACTCTGCTTTTTCTGCGCGGCAGCTCGGCCCATCCGGGCCGGAGAATCGGCGGCCCGGCCTCATACAGCGGCCCGCGACCGCCGCAGCGCCAAATGCGGTGGCGCAAAATGGCGCTGATTCTCCGCACCTCGGAGTTGCGGTGGTGCAGTTGTGCCGATTCTCCAGCCTGGCACGGGTCTGGGAGAATCGCGCCCTTAGTATCAATACCAAGTCTTATACCAGTAAGAGTGCCTTGTGCTGGGCCACACCTTTGAAAAGGTGTTTCTGGTTTTATTTGGATTTTGTTATTGAATTGAAACAGTTAAGGGGGGATTCATTTAAGGGTTATACATAGATTACTGTAGCTGTGTGGGGTCTTTCTGTTTGTAGTTGATAAAAATTCTTACTGTGTGTGTTTATACAATTACTAACTAAATTTGTAGAATAAAGCTTGTTTTTGATTAAAAGCACCTAAGAACTCTGTTGAATAACACCTGAAAGACAGGCTTTTGTGCTCATTCTAGCCAAATTCAATAAACAGTTGTAGGTCCGGTGAACTCCATAATATACTTTGGATTTTTCTAAACGCTGGCCCATAACAATACGATCATCACGTATGTACAATGTACGCACAACCCCACAGTGACATTTAGTATGCTTTCTGCGCTCTGCAGTCTCTGCAATTAAGGATGGAGGTGAGATGACCATTGCAAAGATGTATCATCATTAGAGAAGATTGTGTCTGCTCATTTAAACCCATGAGCCAAACATTCACCTTCCTGCAATTTTCTTCACCCATGCTCAGACGTCTGAAATTGTACTCCTCATGACTGACCCATGAATCTCAGTACCAAGCACTTAGCTCAAAACTACTCTGGAGCTCTTGGCTTGCACATCAGCAGGCTTCCATCTACCTTTGTCATTTGAATCTCTGGTCTCCAAGATGTTGCACACTTTTCTCAATCTTGGATATTTGCATATCTGGTCAGTAGATTATGACTTCTGTCATCTATGCTGAATATTTGTAAGTTGGTGTCCTGGGCATTTCCAGGTTGTGTTTCTCTTGGACATCTTCAATGGTGATAAGCTAAGATGTACCTTGGTTTTATATAGCTCCTCTTTCAGGCATTGCCACAGTTCTAACCTGAGCAATTGTGCAACTGTTTCAAAGGGAATACCACATTGTCAGCCATTCTTGATCTTGGCATTTGGGCCCTAGATTGTTGCCATTCTACCAACCATGCTGGGCATACTTTCACTTCCCTCGAGGATGTTGCCATGCGGCCATTCACCTTAAATGTCTGTGCCACTAATTTCTAAGACATTGCCAAGCTGCTTTATTTGATGGGCACCTGTACAGTGGACTTGACTCCAAAGTACCACCAGAGTCTTATTTATGAGATCATGGAGGCTGACCAGTTTTTAGATATTCTACTGATTATAATGAACAATCAGACAGCAACTATGGATTTATTTATTTTAATGAGCGGAACAGTTGAGGTGAAAGTGGAACAGCTTAGTTCGAAGAATATGAGCAGCAGCTCATCTCCTTATACAACAATAAGCCTGTCTCATAGTAACTGATGCACGAATAGGTGTACATATCATTGTTTTCTCGGAAGAAAATCATGCACCACATTTGGAATTTGGTTACCTGCTATTCAAGCAGAAGCAGATGGAGTTCAGATTTCAGTTGACCTTTTTTTTGTTTCTTTTTATTTTTGTGTTGTGAGGGGTTGAATAAATGAATTATTTTTCTTCCTTTTCCTGGTTGGCAAAAAATCTGCTTCAGTTCTCTGTTAATGCAACACTGAATTAATTGCTATGATGTGCGATAGTTGGCTGGCAGTAGTATTCTAATTAAATTATTTTCCTCAATACGTGGAAGTAGCTAGCCTCTTCAAAGTGTCCTGTTAAGATTGAGAGCTCGGTAATGTGGACTTAAGTGCAAGCCCATATCAAACTTCCCTTTAACAAATGAACAATTTTCTTTTTTTTAAACCTTTCTTTGCAGTTACTTTATTTTGTAAAAAGGAACAGGAAAATCAACCCCATTGAAGACTTTGACCACAATTTTCCAGCCCTTTCCATCGGTTGGATCTTCCAGTCCCGCCTATGGTAACCCGCAGCTGCTGGAAAATCCCACTCTGTGATAATTTGTAATTCTGCTAACGACTGATAAATCTCAGCAAGACCTATTTCAATGACACTCTTGTCAAATGCTACTCAGTTAAGTTTTACTTTTTGGCTAACTATAGTTGGACAGCCTTGAAAACATCAAAATGTGGATTCTTTCGTTTTATCTGTTTGACACAACATCACAAACCCATTTCTATCATTTCATAATTTTTATATCAATTACAGGTGTGTTTATGGCTGACCCTACAGTTTGATTGTAAGTATATTAACCAGGGTTATCACATTCACATACACTGCCATACCTAGGCTCAGTGGTATTCACAAGTTCATTGGCCAGCCCGAGAGATGGAATTGAATAGGTAAATTTTAGAAACATTTAAACCCAATTTACAAGCACCATATGAACTTTGCACATACACTGATCTTGGACCATCACATGTTTGTACATGATGATGTAACCCCTCAGCTTCAAAATGGCTTCTCAGTTTGACTTAGAGACTTTATGTTGTATTGCTCATCAAATCAAGCAAAATGATGCCCTTTCCCTGAGCTGTTTCCCCTGTGGTTCCAGAGAAGCACTAGTTATTCAATAAGCTTCATACCAGGACAAATGTTCCAGGATTGCATTACGAGTAATTTGACATCTGTATGATATTTTGAATATAAATTGTATTATTTATAGTGAAGCTTATGGACTTTTGTATGACAGCTAGACACTTCTGTCCAACCCCATTGATAGATGTTCCTATTTCTCTGTGGAGATTCAAAAGTGAATGAACACTTCTGTGGAAGAGAGTTTGTTTTAAATGTTCAGTTGCGTACAGGTACAGAAGCTAAGATTTTCCAGCAGTCCCACTCGTGAGGGTCACGGAGCATGACCCCCCCCCCCCCACCCCCCCACCCCCCCACCCCCACCCCCACCCCCGGCCCCCTTGCCGGTTGTAATTAACTCTGTGCCCCAGGTGAGGTTTGTTCATCAGGTCCCTGTTTGTCAATACCTGTTACAAACCTTGCCAATGTGCGTGGGGGGAGGGAATTCTCTACGTGGGGAAATGATACAGTGGAGAGGCCCAATAATACATGTAAATGTGTGAATCATCGAATCATAGAATTTACAGTGCAGAAGGAGGCCATTTGGCCCATTGAGTCTGCACCCGGCCTTCGAACGAGCACCCTACTTAAGCCCATGCCTCCACCTAACTTTTTTTGGAAAATAAGGGGCAATTTAGCATGGCCAATCCACCTGACCTGCACATCTTTGGACTGTGGGAGGAAACCGCAGCACCCGGAGGAAACCCACACAGACATGGGGAGAAAGTGCAAACTCCACACAGAGAGTCACCTGAGGCCGAAATAGAACTTGGGCACCTGGCGTTGTGAGGCAGCAGTGCTAACCACTATGTCACCTATGTGCCTGAGGTGTACGCATTAAACGGTTGCACAGTGTTTTTTAAACTTTTTTTCCAGGGACCCATTAAAAAAATTTTTTTTTAAGAGTACCCAATTATTATATTTTCCAATTAAGGGACAATTTAGCATGGCCAATCCACCTAACCCGCACATCTTTGGGTTGTGGGGGTGAAACCCACGCAGACACTGGGAGAATGTGCAAACTCCACACGGACAGTGACCCAGGGCCAGGATTCGAACCCGGGTGCTCAGCGCCGTAGGCCCTGTGCTGACCACTGCCCATGTGCAGCCCTCAGGGACACATTTTCACCAACTGGCCAACCTTCAGGACCCACGACAGCCAACCTTCGCGACCCACGCCGCAGAAAAATACTTTTCACTATACTTCGGTACATGTGACAATAAATCAAATCAATCAATCAATCAATCACTCTCTCCAGTACGGTTAGTTGTGAGATCCTGGCTGTTTGTGTCTGTGGCCCTCTCTTCCTTATAACAAAACGATCCATTTTAAATTTTACTTGTTTGCCACTGACAAAATGGAGGAATCGCAATCGCGCCCAAAACACGTGACGTCAGCGTTCGGAGCACGTGACTTGCTCTTTACCTCGCTTCAGCAGGAAGATTACATTGAATAACTTCCCCTGCGTCAGCACACTGACATCAGGAAGAGGTGGTGTTTCTCGCTGGGTTCCGCTAATGAGCACTGATGAGCAGGCACGCATGCGCCATGTGGCTGCAATTTCTTTCTCTGGTCGCGGCTGTCATTTTCAAAGCCATTCGCAGCCGACATTGTTAAAAGCCGGCTGCTGCGGCTATTGCGCGTGAATTCACGCCATCAGGAACGCCGCGATGGACGGCTCCGCGACCCTCCCAACACCAGCCCGCAACCCACCCATGAGTCGTGACCCCCACTTTGAAAATGCCTGCGCTAGCTCTTTCCTTTTCTGAGTCTCTGTCAGATAACCAAAGCTAAGGTCAACATAGAAAACCTATGTTTGAAATAAAGAGAGAGTTCCAGCCTTTGTGGAAACACAGGGTTGATGTAAATAATGAAGTTTAGATATTTCCAATTCTATCTGAATTGTCTGATGTTGATTGACTTTGGTTAGATGTTAAATGCCATATGGGCCGGAGTTTTACTGTTATCGGGATTCACTTTCCTTGTTGCAAGGGGTGATTTCAATGGGAAATTCCATTGATAAGCAACGGTGAGATAGATTCCCGCCACCAAGAGCGGCACGCGGCGCAGTGGTTAGCACTGGAACTACGGCGCTGGGTTCGAATCCCGGCCCTGAGTCACTGTCCGTGTGGAGTTTGCACATTCTCTCCGTATTTGCGTGGGTTTCACCCCCACAACCCGAAGATGTGCAGGTTAGGTGGATTGGCCACACTAAATTGCCCCTTAATTGGAAAAAAATAATAATTGGGTGATCTAAAATGTATTTTAAAAAAGAATCCCACCACCAGCGAACAGTGTGCGGCCGAGAGGCAGGCATCTGGGGGATCAGAGAGTCTCCCCCCCCCCAATGTTATCCCATTGTATTCAACAAGTCATGAATGCAAATTCAGCTCCTTGAATGTGGCAAATAACTCAACTGTCTGACCATAGAGCTCTCAGTTTAAAACGAGAAAATACAATTACCATAATGCATTATAATGATCAAGTTTAAACAAATCAGAAGTCAGATGAAAAAGCTACCCTGGTAATATTGGCAAACCCCAAGTTTAACTGCAAGTTTAAACATTCATAGACAAATATCACGGAATACTTCTCCATCCAAGGGGTGTTGGCAGGCTTAAAAGTGGATAGATTTCCTAGTCCAGATGAATTGTGTCCCAGGATACAGTGGGAGGCGAGGGAGGAGATTGCAGGGGCTCTGCAATCTTTTAATTTTTAATTCCTCTCTCGCCACAGGGGAGGTGCTAGAGGACAGGAGAGCCGCTAATGTGGTCCTACTATTTAAGAGAGGTTGTAGAGATAAGCCTGGGAACTACAGACTAGTGAGTCTCACGTCAGTGGTAGGAAAACTATTGGAGAAAATTCTGAAGGAGAGAATCTATCTCCATTTGGAGAGGCAAGGTTTGATCAGGAATAGTCAGCATGGCTTTGTCAGAAGGATGTCAAGCCTAACAAATTTGAGTGAATTTTTTGAGCATGTGACTAGGTGTGTAGATGAGGGTAGTGCAGTTGATGTAGTTTACATGGATTTCAGCAAAGCCTTTGACAAGATACCACATGGGACACTTATAAAGAAGGAAAATGCACATGGGGTACAAGGTAACGTGATAAGGTGGACTCAAAATTAGCTTAGCTGTGGGAGACAGAGGGTGAAGATAGACAGCTGCTTTAGTGACTGGAAGCCAGTGTCCAATGGCGTACGACAGGGATCTGTGCTGGGCCCACTATTGTATGTCATTTATATAAACAACATGGATGACTATGTGGGGGGTTGGATCATTAAGTTTGCGGATTACACAAAGATTGGCCGGGTAATTAACTGTGAGGTTGAGTGTCTTGGGTTACAGCAAGATCTGGACGCGATGGTCAAATGAGCAGAAAAGTGGCAGATGGAATTTAACCCTGAAAAACGTGAGGTGATACACTTTGGAAGAAGTAATTTGACAAGAAATTATTCAATGAATGGTCTGACTTTGGGGGGACATTCCGAGGAACAAAGGGACCTTGGCGTGTTTGTTCACAGATCTTTGATGGCAGAAGAGCATGTTAATAAGGTGGTGAAACAGGCATATGGGACACGTACCTTTTATCATTTGAGGCATAGATTACAAAAGCAGAAAGGTCATGTTGTATAGAACTCTGGTGAGGCCACAGCTGGAGTACTGTGTGCAATTCTGGTCACCACATTATAGGAAGGATGTGACTGCATTGGAGGGGTTGCAGAGGCGATTCACCAGGATATTACCTGGGATGGAACACTTAAGTTATGAAGAGAGTGTGGATAGGCGTGGGTTTCGCTGGAGCAAAGAAAAATGAGGGGTGACCTGATCGAGGTGTACAAGATTATAAGGGGCATGGACAGTGTCGATAGGGAGCAGCTGTTCCTCTTAGTTGAAGGGTCAGTTACGAGGAGACATAAGTTCAAGGTGAGGGGCAGAAAGTTTAGGGGGGATTTGAGGAAAAACCTTTTTACCCAGAGGGTGGTGACGTTCTGGAATGCACTGCCCGGGAAGGTGGTAGAGGCAGATTGCCTCATATCCTTTAAAACGTACCTGGATGAGCACTTGGCACGTCATAACATTCAAGCCTAAGGGCCATGTGCTGGCAAATAGGATTATGTAGGTAGGTCAGATGTTTTTCATGTGTCGGTGCAGACTCGATGGGCCAAAAGGTCTATTCTGCACTGAATTATTCTGTGATTCTGTGATCCCATACAGGATAGAATAGAATACAGAATTGGAGAAAGTAAAACATATGCTGAACTAGATTTAGTTGTGATAAAAAGTCTTTCTCAAACTTAGCAACTCACCTGGAATGAGTTGTGAAGTAAGACAGATATCCTCCTTCGTGGATAACCTACAAACATTCCCAACATCCAACCATCGCCTTTGTCCTGTTTTACATTCATACTGAGGTTTTCATGTTCAGTTTTGCACTTCTATAATTTTTTAATTAATTTAATTTAATAATCTTTATTGTCAAAAGTAGGCTTACATTAACACTGCAATGAAGTTACTGTGAAAAGCCCCTAGTCGCCACATTCCAGCGCCTGTTCGGGTACACAGAGGGAAAATTCAGAATAACCAAATTACCCAATCGCACGTCTTTCGGGAATTGTGGGAGGAAATCGGAGCACCCGGAGGAAACTCACGCAGACACAGGGAGAACGTGCAGACTCCACACAGACAATGACCCAAGCCGGGAATTGAACCTGGGATCCTGGTGATGTGAAGCAACAGTGCTAACCGCTGTGCTACCATGCCGCCCATATTATTAATTCTAATTATTTAATGTGCTTTTTTAAATTAGTAATTAATTGGACTACCATTAGCAGTTAGTAATTGTGAGATGGAGCAGGGTAGAACATTGTCCTTCAAAGTGATGGGATGAAAGTGATACCTCTGTTGCATTTATTGGTTCTCTTTCTCACATGTAAAAAAAACTCAATGGAGAGATAGGCAGATATAAAGAGAAACATGGTGTTGTGGCTTGCTCTGTACCCACATCAACCTCAGGCACCACAAGCTGAAATAATGTTTTTGAAATATTAACACCCCTCTCCCAGGATATTGAAACAAACGCAGGACCTTCCACCAGCAACCAGAAGGCTCCAATCTCAGCGCCCAACATCCAACCATCGCCTGAGAGTCCTGCTGTTCTTGAGTTTCCTGCTGCAATTCTGTTCACATTAGGTTCTACCAGAGAATAGGCTAAATGCTGGGGTGGTCCAAAATTATTTCAATGACCTGGGTAAGGTATTTGCAGTGTTCCTCGATACCTGGACAAAAACGGCACACTTTTGGTGCTGGGGTTAAGGAGGATTGGCTGGCATGTGGGAGGAAGGCAGTAATATCTGCCCTTTTTATGTTTAGCTTTTCAGCTCATGCAATGTGGCTTTACAAATCTTTGGAGGTAATGTTCTTGATTAATAAGGAGGTGTAAGTTTTTCGGGGAGTGTGTAGGAATGTGGGGGTGAAAGTTACAATCAGATCAGCCATGATCTACTTGATAATGGAGCAGGCTCGAGGGGCTGACTGGCCTACACCTAATTTGTATGTTTGTATGTTCATATGTCCATATTTTATCTCATGATGCTGGTGTGAAATGGACATCATTAAATCAGCTGCCTTGTTCTTACCTCTCCCGATTTTCTTTTCCACATAAGAGAAAGGTGTACAGCATGGCCGGAATTCTACGCTCATCAGGGTTCTCTTTTACCATCAGCAGTGCACCCCGCCCATGGGTTTCATGGCACTGTAGGGTGGCTTCAATAGGAAATCCCATTGTCAAGCGACGGGAGTAGAAAATCCCGCCTCCAGTGAACGGCGCGTCACCGAGAAACACGTAACTGGGGGAGCAGAGAATCCAGCCCCAGGCCATTTCAGTTGCTTCACGCAATCGTCAAAAGTTAAATCCCCCTCCTCCTTTCTGGACTTAAAACATGAAATCTACTTAAAAGGAAACTGCAAATCTGATCCAGTTAATTTGTACTTGTGTTTATATATATGTGGACATGATTGCCTCGTGTTAATAAGAACTGTCTGGGCCAAAAGCCTCCCTTCCAAATCAGCATTTTACTGTATCACATTTGGGGCGACAGTTCTTTGGGATGTTGGGTTAGGGCCAGTCACAGAGTTGGTATACTTTGTGCTCCATGACACGCACTGAACATTCAAACTGCTTTATTCCCAAATTGACATTTTGCCAGCAGTAAGTCGAGAAATCCACATCCCAAGTGTTTAAATTTGAAACTATCAATAAAAAGATTTTGTCATCTTTGTTTTTTTTGATGTGGAGACGCTGGCGTTGGACTGAGGTGAGCACAGTATGATGTCTTACAACACCAGGTTAAAGTCCAGCCGATTTGTTTCAAATCACTAGCTTTCGGAGTACTGCTTCTTCCTCGGGTGAAGGAGCAGTGCTCCGAAAGCTAGTGATTTGAAACAAATCTGTTGGACTTTAACCTGGTGTTGTTTTTTTTGCCGCTGCATTACCAATCTAATTTATACTATTTTGAGTTTTAGCAATGCAACTAAATTAAACAAACTCAGGGACAAATCAAAAGAGCAGCCCCATAAAGAGATAATCCAAAGAGAGAACGCAAGGAGATGATAGCATTCAGATGTATCTCATATGTTAATCAACCTCCTGTTCCTTAATCTAGCCTAAAACACATTGAAATGTTTATGATAACCACACTTATTAATATTCTTTAAAGAATCACAAACTAATTAGCGATCACATATACCAACATTTTTGCTTCTACCAAAGAAAGGGTCCTGTCTCTTAATTCTCTCTTCAAAAGTTAGGTGTTCTGGGGTCTATCCAGCAGTTTAAATCATGTTCTGGGTGATATATATCCTGGGGATTTGGGTACAGGTCATCTAATTCATCTTTTATTTGACAACGGTAGTTTATTGTCATGGTGATTGGCAGAAACTCTTTCCCACACTGTTGACTAACAGACATTATTGGCAGTATCTCTGATGATGTGGTCATTTAGAGAGAAAAGGAGGTCACGGGGGGTGGGGGATTGTTGCGGGGGGAGGGGGGGTTATATTTGATAATGTGTGGATCTGGGAAAATGTTTTCCAGTGGGGGAACTAATGACAGAGTGTACATGAATACACACTGTGCTCAAGTTGCCAAAATCTAGCATGGCAAGAGATAAAGAGAGGGAGAAGTAAGAACAAGGTCCTTCATATGGTGTGCACATGTACAGTTAATGATTATTTACATGCTGAGAACAGAGTTTTCAGATATTAATTTCCCTTTTCTTGGTG